>NC_056729.1:108316128-108434554 GCF_019279795.1 Protopterus annectens
AAAGTGTTTGTGTGACATTATAGCAGTGGTTAAACACAGTTAAACAAACTTTGTAACGTATAACCTGTCTGCGCAAACACGGCCACATCCGCTAACTACTCCGGATGTATACATGCCAGTGACAAAACATCTCACTATGTGCTGACATAATATTACATTCTCTGTTGACTGTACACTCCAGAACACATGGGTTTATATGGGTGTTTTGAATGTTTATTATACAGACGACTACTACCTATATATGCAAGCTGTGGTTAAGATATACTTTTGCACATGATAAACATCCCTGCCTTTATTGGGATTGTAACCTCGACTGCACAGATACTATGCAGATGCTGTAACCATTACACTGTTGACATTAATGTTGCTTCCACCTATTTCCTATTTAGATGATTTCTATGTGTAAGCTAGGCTAAGCAAAGGGCGGAGGCCCCCAAACTAACTGAGCTTCATGTACTCTTTGAATAGCAACATATAACAAATATACTGTGAGACAATACATTACATTCCTAACTACATTAGGCATAGCCCCTCACTGACACACTTCAAGGGAAACCTTGCTGTGTGAATGGGTAACAGACTATACACACCTGGGATCATGTGTCCCAGAACCATACAGCCAGAGGGTGGGGGAGCCTGTCCAGTTTGATAACTGCAAGACCTGTTGCGGGAATTGAATGGTGTTGAATTGTCACACTAAGATGCCCTCTTTAGATCACTAAGTGCCTCTATCACCCTCCACAACCCCAGTCTTCTACAGCTTCCAGCAACTCTGCCTGGAATTGCTTCATTGGCTATGCTTGACAGAGGCTCAGTTACTTCATCAATGAAGCGGGGAAAGCCAACACACTGTAGCTATGCTTCTAATTGCCCTTGGGCAGATAGGTAGTAGGCTATCTGTGAATTTCTAATGTGCAGGCCATCACAGCCATAATATGTGAATAAACAGACCTTCAGATCACAAAATACAATGAGAAATCACCATGTAATCAGGAAACTGTTGAGTACAGCAAGAACATACAGAACACTGATACTTAGTCACTCCAAAAGCCTATCTTGGAAGCTAGAAGACTTGTATAAGTTTAAAGCTTTCTATTGCTTACCAGTAGGTTACCTACAGGGGAGATGAAAAACAAGCACAGATGGGGAACATGCATGCAATGATACCATACCGGCCTATTTGTCAGCCTTAGGATTTGGAATATAGCCCAAGGCTATTGGTGCATTATTTAGGAGAGTCTTGAAGGTGAATACCAGCTCTGTAAACAGCACAATAGCAGATTCAATGAGGATTATGCTACTCAACACCAGGGGTTGTGATCACAACATGCATGCACTCACATCACTCCTCAGGATGGACAACATTAACATCTGTGCATTAACTGAAATCTGTCTTAAGGCTCCTGAGAGCACACCAGCACTACCAGACTACAACCCATACCACACATTTCAGCCACAGAACATGGACTGGCAGACATGGAGGGGCTGTATCCATATTCATCAGGGATACCTACACCTCCAGGTTAGTGGGGCAGCATGATACCTGTGTCATCATCTATGTGCAGCTAACATCAGCCACAACTGCAATGTGAAATGTGGCCTGCTACGTATCACCCTCCATGACCCTGGACCTCCACTCCACCTACCTGGAGAAAGTGGAGAACATGACAGTTCTAACACACACCCTGGCATTGGTCAATGTCAACTACCATACCATTAACCGGGAAATGTACTGCAGTAGTCACTTCCAGGCCCAGCGCTTCCTGGAATGTATCACCTCATATGCCCTGTATCAGGTGTTAACTTCCCTAATGTGGGGTGGAAACTACTAGATATGGTCATCACCAACATGGGCAACAGGTGCACCACAGCAGAGGTTAACCAGTCACTGGTTAGATCTGACCATGAACTATTCACTGTTTCCACACCCTAGCATCTCCCCCACCCACGGATACCACAGTGTATACCTTTTCTACAGCTAAATTTATACTACTAGTATCAGGGGTGGGGGGCTTCACAGCCCCAATGCTAAGGGGAAACACTGCTCTAAATACAGACAGATTTACAAATGCAATTTATAAGCACCTACATGGATGTATGGATCATGCTATCACTGGTAAACCAAGACCCACTCCTCCTAGACAAGGACACTGGTCTGGTGGATCTCTGCAATAAACAGGCTATACTACAGAAGTAGGACAGTGTTCTAGACACACAGCAAATCCCACGAAGGGCAGACATCCATGACCACTATTAGTATAATACGTAGGTCCCACATGACATCATCCAAGGCTAACATCAGCAGGATAATACGCAAGGATATGAAAGATAACTACAAAGCCTTCTTTGGCTATGTCAAGGATCTACATGGTGACACACAGATTTGCACTGCGCTGGTGAAATATAGCACAAAATATGCTGACCCTACTGTTATCACTAACGTCCTTGCAGATACATTTGGTGCATACTTCACCCCCTAAAGAGCCCGCAACACTACCCAAAAGGTACAGTATCCCAACAATCAGAGACACACAGGTGGAAATGGCCCTCTCTAACAGCAGAACATAGAGTGAATGGAGGCAGATGTTGACCCAGACTGCATCTTGCAAACTGTACAAGACAACCTGCCCCCCCACCTAATTAAGCATTCCTACCCCAGCCTCTCCACAGGCTACATGCCCATACAATGGCATGTGGCAATGGTTAATCCACTCCATCAAGGTGGAATCACAACTGACCATGGTAACTACCACCCCATAAGCCTGACTAGCCTGGTCTGCAATGGTATGGTTCGCATCCTCATGGCACTCATTAAGAATGACATAGGTAACCTCTGAACAAGTGATCCAACCCAGGTCAGCTTGGCTGAGTGCAGTTCATGCCTATTGAACCTGTTTGACGTCTTACATTCAGTCACCAAGATGTTAGATGATGGGGGAGGTGGTTCACACATACTACCTGGACCTCACCAAGGCTTTTGACACCATGCCCCACTCAGGTATTATTGATAAACACACCAGCCTGTACATTCACCCATACATCACAGGTTGGGGTGCCAATGGGCTTACACACAGAACCCATATGGTATGACTAGCGGTCTCCAGCTCCAACTCTTGAACAGTCACGACTGGTGTCCCACAGGACTCAGTCCTGGGAGCCCTACTGTTTGGCATATACATCTCAGAGGTACAGGTAAACACAGGTGGACTACAGCAGACCATGTTTGGCAATGACTGCAAACTGGGAGCCATGACTGATAGTCCAGCTGACACAGACATCCCTCAAGGAGCCTCATAGAGAATGTCACAGGGTGCCAACGACATGGCTTCCAGCCAAGTGCCACTAACTGCATGGTCATTCCATTGTGGAATTGGCACCCACATATTAACACATAAGTGGCATCCACTTTAATACAGACGAGGTAATGGGGTATCTAGGGACTAAGGTAGATAGTGATCTCCCCTTTGACAATCATATCTCCACAGTAGTTAGGACATCCTTCTATGTAGGCCATCTGATTGCTAAAGGATTCCCATCTAGACATACTGGGGTTATAGTGCCCCTTTACTCATCACTCATCAGTCCCATCATAGGCTATAATAACCCATGTGGGATGTATCTCAGAAGACATGTCCAACAGCTGGGCGGTCCACGAATGCACCTCGCCAAGGGGAATACTGGCCTCCAACATATGGCCTATGCAGCCAGACTGAATAAACTCCTGCTTTACTCAGTGGCATCTCATTTACTCAGAGATGATCTCCATTGGCCAACACAGCCATGTCAAACTCAGGCTTGATGAATATGCTCCGCCTATGGGAATCCATTTCACAGTGAGCCACACACTGTAGTGAGCTGAACCTTGCCACAACAATAAGGGAAGATGCTGGAGGGACAGCTTCCTGTCACAGACACTCCCCATACTTTGGAACAACATCCCTAACTACATTATACAGAACCCCTCATTAACACTCTGCAAGAGAAACCTTGAAGGGTGGATGGGGAACAGTATATGCACCCCAGGGATCCCGCCATTGACTCTGCTCCACATAGTGACATATATATATATATATAGATATATATATATATATATATATATATATATATATATATACATATATATATATGTATACATATACACAAGGCAAGTCTGGCACTCCGCAGAAATCTGGACCATTACGAGCTATGCCACCAATGCGGTTCATTACCAAACCCCTCTCCTGCTAAAGTATGTTGTGCAAGGTAACGGGCAGAGTATTGTACAGAAGTCTCTTTCCTAACTGTGGTTTGATTTGATGAAGTGTTTACGTGAACTGCGTACAGGCAATACAATTTGTAGTAGGCCCTGATATGTGCTGACCAGGAAACTTAGCTTTCACCAGACTGTTAATCATGCTATGCGCATGTGCAATCACATCGGCTGCAACATAATACAATTCCCCGCGAAGTAGTACACAAATGAAGTACTAAAAGGGGAATATCACTTCAATGATTATCATGCAACCTGCACTGCCGCACCAACCAAACTCAGCACCAGGTCATGTTACAATAGCGGCAACCACTCCCTTTAATAGACAATAAACCAATAAATAACACTGTGACCAGTCTCCTACCATCCAAACAGCAAACCCTCACTGATAACCAGCCAAGAATACATAATCTACTGCACGTTCAAGCACCATCACAGTTCATTACTCAAACCATGATACCACCAACCCCAGCACCGCACAACTATACATGTAACCTACCAGGGATGGGGAAAACCTACTACCCAACCATCCCTTTTGCAAAGAGCCAGATAACTAAGCATAGAACAACATGCCCCCTGCCTATATCCAAATCCCCCCCCAAAAAAAATATTAATAATAATTAAGCTGTATATGCAGATCATCTGTCCCCAGCCAGTATCCAAAGGCCTACTTTTTATCTTAGAATACCTACAGGTCATCATGGGCATGTCTTGCCTTAGCAAGTTCATGCCAAAATGTGATTACTTACCCAGCTACACTTGTCTAAACCCCATAAGCCCCTCCCTACCCTTATCTCATTTCCTCCCAATCATCCCTCCCTCCATTTAACCCTTTCACCTCCCCCACCCACTTAACTCCCCTTAATATATCAGCCTAACCCCTACTGAAGATGTCCCAGGACAACTTGGTTTGTTACCAAACCTCATTTGTTTCATAAATGACCTATGAAAGGAATGTGTTACACTGGAACAAAGAAAACAAAATCACAAGCACTTTAACACATCTAATTAGCATACTACTTAGATCTGATATTTGGTTAACTCAGCAATGCACATACTAAGCAATGTTGAACAAACAAATAAAACAAATTAATTTATATAGCTTTAAAGTTAACAATTTATATTCCTTATAGTATAATGACATTCTCCTACAGGAAGCATTTGATTAACATTTAGAAACATACTTATAGGTTTAGTTAAATGAAATATATTGTCTTTCACTGTAAATATAGTAAAACAGTAAATTAACCCTTTATATTCCTAATCATGAAAACATGTTTTAGCTTTAAATATAAATGCATACTTACATATGTTTTTAGGCTTAAAGTTCAATACAAACCTTTTACTTAAAAGGTAGATCTATTGTTTCAGAAAATAATAATCCTGCAGTCAGAGAATAAGAGTCACTTGTTTTGGGCCTTTTTAGAAGTAGTTTTCTAATAATTCAGCTTACTCTGCCTCTTCAGGGATATAGTGTTCCACTCCATTTCTTTAGTATTAGTAAGGATGTTGTTGCTGTTAACAAAAGTGGATACCTCCTCCAGTATGTTAAATATTTTGGTTTCTTCAGAAAAGAATAATTTGACCTTTGCATGGAACACCAAATTGGCTTTAAGATTATTTTTTAAGTTCCTCGATCAGTGGTAAACAGGATTTTCTTTTACTCATTACCTTACTCGAATAATCATCGTCAAATCTGACTACATGTTCACATATTTTAACAGGTGGGCTGGACCATGCTGGTTTTGATATTTGATCTTTTTTTAAAGCTAGACATGAACTTAACTATAATTGAGCATGGAGGGGAAGTTTTCCTTCTTAGAAGGTACTCTCATGGATTTATGTACTCTTTCAATTCTAAAAGATAGAGTTTCAGGTAGATTTAATGTTTTATGTAGCCAGATAGTTAAGAAGTTTAATATATTGTCCTCCTCATACTTTTCATGTATATCATGATTTCTAATGTTATTTCATTTCAGTTTATTTCTTAAATCATTGTATTTTTCTATGAGCCAGTTATATTTATTTTAAAAGAAATTCATTCTGAGACTCACCTTCAGTTATTCCGCCTTCATGATCATTCAAAATATCTTCCATACTGCTGATTTGCGCCCCTTGTTGTTTCATAAGAATTTCAAAGTGTTCCATCCTATTTCTGGTCTCTTCTTTGAAATGTTCTAGTTTTTCTAGTTTGTCTATTTTAAGCAATAAATCCTGCATACTTGATAGTATTGACTGGATGTATTTTTAACACAAGAATCCTGAGTACAACTTCTTGAGTGATTCATGGTGAAGTCTCTTCTCTGTGAACCAAGCAGTTGAAATTCTGACAGAAAAACTGCAGTTTTTGAAGGACATAAAGAATCAAATATTTTCTCTGAGTATTAATGGATACAATTAGCTAACAAGTATCTTCAAATTTTACTTTTTGATTACATTTTCTGTCAGAGAAAAGTTTTCAGCCATAGAGCTTTCACCAGTTACTGCTATCAGTTGTCCATCTTGGCCACTCCCCTTGTCTCAAATTTTATGACAACTGTTTTGCCTTGTCCACTTTTAAATAAAAGAAGTACATTATTAATTATTGCTAACTGTGTGTAACTTTTTGTTGGTGGACATAACATGCTGCCAAATTCATTCCTAAACCTGAGCACTTTGTACCCCATGGTTGTTTTCTGGATACAGGTTTCTGTTTCTGAAGATGTTACCTGCTCAACGTCTGAAGAGAATGTTTTCAGCACCTCATCGGGGAAGTGTGTCTTGTGACTGCTACAAAAACAGGCACAGGGCAGGTCTGCAAAAATATTTATTTATTTATTAACATTTGATTACTGGAAAACTCCGACTGAGTAGTTGCTCATTTTCAGTGTATGCCTGGGGAAAAAAGCTCCCAAGTATTACAAGAACATTTTAAGAATGATAACTTTACAATCTTCAAAATAATACAGAAGCAAACAGTTTAAATAATTATACCAATTTAAACATAATGTGAAAACATTGGTTAAGAACAGATACAACTTTTATGACAATAATATTTAGAGAAATTTGAGACAGTTTAATGAGAAATTAAAGGTATGTTAGTTTAATATAAACAGGATTTGCAATGTGAAGTGAATTAAAAACAGAGTTATGGCATATTTAGAAAGGGAGTCAGGGGAGAGAAACTGAAGTAAGGAACTCAGTGAAGAAAGGAGGAGGTGTAAGGTATGAATAGCTACTTTCTCAGGATCATAAGCACCATGAAGAATAACAAATAATTATTGATTTTGCTACATTACAGATCTCTGCTGATAATTGTCTTAGAGTAGATAACTGTATTTTTATCACAAAAACAAAGAATGATTGTCTGTTTTCACAGAAATACTGATCATTACCAAAACAAGTAGATGTGATATACTTTGTTGTTACTGTAAAACAACAAACCATTTGGCAGCTGGAGTGATATGAGTTTATTAAGCCTTCATTCTATTAATTTAGGAATTTCAGATTGAAAAGGGAATAATCGGAAAAATAAATGCCTGCTGTTATGTTGTTTGCATATGTTAGTCAAGCCATGGTGTAGTATAGCTCAAAATGCTAAGGATGTAAAAACAGCCAGAATACAAATGAAAATGTGCACTTTTCATTACCTTCAATAGTAAACAAGTAGGGTGTTAGAGCAGCAAATGTAACTGCTACACACTAACAACTGGGCCTATGCTGATCCACGTAAAGCAAAGGACAGGTACACACGTTAGAAGTCTGCTGAAACAGTAATACAACAATACATAAGGGTCAGCACCAAAAAACAATAATGTAACCAGTTAAACATCCAGTGTCTCATGAGCTAAATAAAAGAACACTGCAGGCAATCAGGGTTATACACATATACATCGATACATTAAATATAATGGCTGGGTTCTGCCAGGAAAAAAATTCTTCTGTGTTTATCAGCAATGACCAAGAAATAGAGGTTGTATTGCTTTAACTGAAAACAGCAATTATTCCTAGTACACTTACACTTATGTGCCAGATAATAGACAGGCTGAATGAGGATTGGGTGTCCACAACAGGATCCAAGGAGATAAAAAATAACAGCTACCACATCCAGTGATGAGGGTGCATGCATAGACATGGTGATTCCCCTGGCACATTTGGACTCCTGTACAGTTGTATAAGCTCCCAAAATGATAACTGTGCAATCAAGAGAGAGGGACAGCCTCAAAGACCTACTGGCATTGCACTGGGAGAGCTTTAACCCTCTCAACCCATGATAAGGAGCATCTGGTGAAGTTTAGTACATGTTGCCACTTTCTAGACCCCAAAGGAAAATAAATGTCTAATACCATGCTGAAAATATAAGAATAGGCCAGTGCACTCAGCATCAGCCCTGCATCATTTTGCAGGTGATCAAGAAGGACCTCAGTTTAGAGGAGACCCAAAACATGCTTAACAATATGAAATTATATGAAAGTATTACATTGCAATTCTTGGCTCTGTGGTATAAAAGGATGAAACTCTGAGGATGCCCAGATGACCTAAGGTCAGTTAACACCTTGGGAGATGGATGACTCATACAGGAGAGGTAGACATAAATGGCCAGCATTAGCTCACCCATCCTGGAAGAATTGAGGAGGTCTGACTCTCTGCAATGTCAATACAAACTAAAGGAAAAACTGCATTATGTTCAGAAGATATTTTAGGACATGCTTTCCTTGCTAAACATTGTTTGCATGGCAACCTTCATCAAGTGTGTGCAGGAATGTGTCTGTCCCCATGGGAATGCATTGCAGGTCATCACATCTGTGAGTGTGCATGTCAACCACTAAGGGAGATGGGCTATTCTTCAGTAAGAAAAAAAAATCAGATACCTGCCTTGATGATGGTCTCCTGCAATCAGCTGTCATCCATAAAGTAAACAAAAGGGCCAATTGATTGTAGGATACTGATGGAGATTTAAAGTGGGGGATTTAAAAATAAAATATTAACAAATAAAGAAATAAAAGAATTGCCAGGAAGATAAGATTCAGTAGGAATACGGTACCAGCCAACTTATGCAGCATGCAGCATGAATACATTTGGCAAATATATTCCCTAAATGCAAACAAAATTATATGTATAGGGAGATTGGTGCCTTGCAAGATCTCATGGCTGTCTCAATTATTTCACTTTTTGCATATGTATAGCTGCAAATATCACTGCATGCATCAGGTTAGACCCTATTCATTTTTTTGCAATAAAGTTAACATTAACCTGAATGTCATGCTCCATAATTCTGGAGTACACCCCACCTTTTTACCTGTATAGCCATTTACCATGCACAAGCTTGCTGTACCAGTCCCTTATTACTGCTACTGACTGTCATCATTAGTCATAGTGAGAATGGAAATGGGAGCTGCCATGACAGCAGGAATCGCTTTACCATCAGACTGGTAATCATGTTATGCAGAATGCAACATTTCATAAATATCCTGCATGCAGAAGCTGTGTCACACCAAAGGCCACCCCCACACTCGTCCGGGCACCTGAAATGGTTCTTCAGGATGCCAAAGACCTTCTCAGTGACAATAAGGGACTGAGACAAGGATGTGTAATAGGTTTTTCCTGCAGCTCCGCTTAGATTTCTCACTGGTATCATGAGCCATGGTTCCAGTGGATATCCATCATCCCGGAAAAACAAGAAAAAAAGAGTGAAAAGAGGGAGAGAGACAAAAGAAAAGTGATTTAGTGTTTAGCAATGCATTTTACCATGAATAACTGCTTAAATAGAATATAAAAATATTTTTCCAGTTACCAACAAGATGACCACTGGGCATCCTACCCTGCGGGAAGATGTGGTAGAGTGAACTACTGCACCAGATATGGGAATCATGTACACTGCCAGGATGCTGGGCAGAGATTTTACTTTTGCACTGCCATGGATCATACACTTCCTGACAATTGGTGGGATGGTAGCTCTTCTGACTGCAGTACTGCTCCCCCTGTGGACCAGGACAGGCCCTAACTGTAACATGGGTGCAAAATATTGCACTGAGTACATCAAGGAAATCCAGCACCCTATAAAAGGCATGCAAAGTCCAGGTTTGGTCCAGAGGTGACACTGGTAAATAGATATATTGATCCACACAGCCAGGAACTGCTGAAGTATCCTCAAGACAAAAGCCTGTGGGCTCTCCAACATGTCCTAAGTCTGTCTCTGGAAGCTCTGTGAAGGAAGTACAATGAGAGCTATACGTACCTTAATGTCCACAGGGAGAAGAAGTCCACTTATTCCTTCAGTATCCCTATGGGGGTCATACATACCCACTAAGGCCCTCATAATGTCTCTGTACACTCTGAACCTGTCAAGTATTTCCTGACTATCAAAGTTATAATGCATTATCCTCTGATTATCTTTCCCTTCTTGGCTGGTGAGTGCTGCTGGACAAAAGTGGCTTTGGTTCAGCCAAAATAAGCAACTCACACTGAGAATGCTAAAGCAAATGACAACATTTTCATGGATTGCAAAGCTTTGCCAGAGATGGTCGACACCTGTCGCCCCTGGGATTCAGGTTACTGGCTAATGCTCTTGCCACCCCTATAGTGCTTTTTTTAGGCAAAGTTCAAAGGACAAAACCACCACCGTAACAGGTACAAGCATGCAAAATCTGAAGGTAATGCTACTCAATGCTAGAAGTCTAAACCTCAAAATGCACTCTCTTGAGGCACTCCTAAAAATGGAGAACATTGATATCTGTGCAGTAACTGAGACCTGGTTCAAGGATCCAGAGAGCACCCCTGCAATACCAGGCTACAACTCTTACCACACTTTTTGGCTACCAAACCAAGATCGAAACACTAAAGGTGGAGGAATGTCCATATTCACCAAGGATATTCACACCACCAGGTTAGTTTCCCAACACAATGTGTCTGAAATTCTCCAGGTGCAACTAACACTAGCTAAGACTGCAATCCAAATTGTAGCTTGCTACAGATCCCCCACCATGCCCCAAGATTCTCACTACACCTTTCTAAACATACTGGAAAATATTAATATACAACCAAACACCCTAATACTGGGTGATTTCAACTACACTGCCTTTAACTGTGAAAACTACTCGTGTACCAACACCTTTGCCCAACGGTTCTTGGAATTCATACATTTCAATGCTCTGGATCAACTAATCCATAGTCCCACCAGGGGATCCAGTATCCTTGACCTGGTCATTACCAACATGGGAAATCGATGCTCCACACCTATGGTCACCCCCTTGTTGGTCAGGTAAGACCATAAACTAATCACTGTTAATATCCACATCCCAACCCCCCAGTAAGGAAACCTCCATAAAAAACTTCTCCAAAGCCAACTTCATACTACTCAAGTCAGAAGTTACAAACTTCATGACACCCATGCAGATGGGAACTGAAAGTTTGACTCCTGAGTCCTACACTAAGGCACTGTATGAGCACATCCACTCATACATGAATCGTGCCATCCCAAATAGAACCAAGATGCTCTCCTCCAAAAAAAGGAAGCCAAACTGGTGGTCCCCTGCCATAAACAAACTTTAAAACAAAAATGAAGAAACTGTTGCAGAAAAGAGGAAAATCCCAGGATGCAAAAAAACTCCCTTACCAGCCTCAGTAAGAAGCTGAGATCCCTCATAAAATCATCCAAAGCTAGTTACAAAAATAAAATTGCCAAAGATTCCAAAGACAACCACAAGGCATTCTATAACTATGTCAAGAATCTAAATGGCAATGCTCAGATCTGCTCTGAGCTACAACAGAATGGCATTAAATATACTGATCCCAAGCATATTGTCAATATCCGGGCAGACTAATTCAGTGCCAACTTCACCCCGCTCTCACCCACTAAATGGCCCATCTCAATACCGAAAGATTGCCAAATTCCGGTAATAACGGCCACACAGGTAATAAACACACTCTCCAAAGCTAAGAATACAGCAAACATGGGACCAAATGACATCATGGGCTGTGTACTACATGAACTACAAAATGAACTGGCACCTCACCTAAGTGTCATGTTTAATCATACCCTCACCTCAGGCTTCATGCCCACTGAGTGGCGCACAGCTGCAGTTATCCTACTCCACAAGGGGGGATCTGCCTTGGATCCCAGGAACTACTACCCCATCAGTCTGACGAGCCTGATCTGCAAGGCCATGGAACGCATTATCATGGAACTTATAAACAAAGACATTGGCAACCTTAAAACACTGGACCCCACCCAGTTTGGGTTCGTGAAGGGTCAATCTTGTCTCCTGAACCTGACTGACTTCTTTGCATCAGTCTCCTGAGCCGTGGACAAAAGTAAGGCAGTCCACACAGCCTATCTGGACCTCGCCAAGGCCTTTGATACCATCCCCCACTCTGGAATCATAGATAAACGTACAAAGATGGGCATTAACCCCTACATCACTCAATGGATTGCCAACTGGCTTACTGACAGAACCCACACTGTAAAAGTAGCTGACTCCAAATCCAACTCCAGACATGTGACAAGTGGAGTACCTCAGTGTTCAGTCCTGGGACCTCTCTTGTTTGGCATCTACTTCTCTGAAGTACAGGCCAACACTAAGGGACTCTGGCTAACAACGTTCACAGATGACTGCAAACTGAGAGCCATTATTGAATCCCCAAATTATGTGGATACTCTACAAAAGGGCCTTACAGAAACAGATGCTTAGTGCCAGAACCATGGGCTCAAGCTCAATGACAAGAAATGTATAGTTATCCCCTTTGGGAAAAAAACATGTATCCATGAATTACCAAATAGGTGGCAGTACACTAAACACCAAAAGTGTGATAAGAGACTTAGGGACACAGGTGGACAGTGGTCTCACCTTCAATAACCACATCACCACAACAGTCAGGAAATCCTTCTATGTGGCACACCTCATCACTAAGGGCTTTTCATCCAGAAAAAAGGAGGTCATTGTCTCAGTGTACTCATCCCTCATTAGACCCATTATAGAATACAACGCCCCATTTGGTATGTACCTCTCAAGACATCTGCAACAACTGGAAAGCCCGCAGAAATACCTCACTAAAAGAATCGCAGGCCTAAAGCAGATGTCCTGTGCTGACCACCTTAAAAAAACTCCAGCTATACTCTGTCACATATCGTCTACTCTGAGATGATCTCTGCTTAACATACAAGGCCATGTCAAACCCAGAGCTGTTGGACATGCTACACTTAAAAAAATCCCAATCCCTCAGAGCCACATGCTCCAGGGATCTAAACCTTGTCATCACAATAAACAAAACAGGCTGGAGGGATAGGTTCCTGACCCAGAGACTCTCCAGACTCTGGAATAGACTGCCCATACATGTCAAGCAGAGCGCCTCTTTGGCCCTCTTCAAAAGGAACCTTGATGATTGGATGGGAGAAAGGAAATTCACCCCGGGGATCACGTCAATCACCCTGCTAGGCAGGGGTCCAGGGAAGTAAATAGTGTGGGAAGAAATAACCAGGGAATTGTTATGGCTAGGCTTGTATAGGCCCTAGGGCGAATAGCTTAGTACCAGCCTATGAACCTATAGGACTGGTGGGACTCTTCTTTCTATAACATACTTATGGATGGCATGGAAAAGAGGGAAAATTCCACTATGAATTGCAGACAGGTGATACAATGCTACATTAGCATATACTGAGTTACATCATTTATCATTTACATCTAATTATGCCTTCATTTGCTTAAGCTTATTCATAGCCATTACATGTCAGTGTAAGTGGCCTCTATGAATTACTGCTGAGCTGCATTCATTCGCGGACAGCACAGGTAGCAATAATGAGTCTGCATAGACAAGCATAATGTAGGCTTTAGTTTTCTAAGAGAAAGGCTCTATGACAGGACCACAACTTGCACTTTTCAGTGACTTAAAGCATAGTTCTACTGTTTTAATTGCTTCAAATGGAAAAAAATAGACTATGCCAAAGTGCAATTGTTTTAGTAAAATCTAACTGTGAGAATTATTTACTTTAAAATAGTAAGGATAACAACACACTATTTCAATTATGTTATCAACAAAAAAATGCTTCTGTGACAAAAAAAAAAATGTTTGTAATTCTCGTAGATATATCCCACAACTGATCAGCTCCATTAGGTATCTGTCTCACTCTTGATATTACATGCCAGATTGTATTTGATTCACTATATAGACTGAGGACCGCACTAGGTTTTTCTTGTAGTTTTTACTAATTGGTTTGTATGACCTTTTTTACTCTTTGTCTTGTGTGTGTGTGTGTGTGTGTGTGTGTGTGTGTGTGTGTGTGTGTGTGTGTGTGTGTGTGTGTGTGTGTGTGTGTGTGTGTGTGTGTGTGTGTGTGTGTATACATATATATATATATATATATATATATATATATATATATATATATATATATATTCCACCAACAAGGACCTCCAGCTCATAAAAAGGTATATCCATGACCAACAAATATTCCAATCTCTATCAAAGAACTAACACTTGTTTAAGAAGAAAGTCATTAAAATAGTGATTTTATTGAATAAAGATCAAATGGCCACTTATATAAAAGCAGCCAGGCTAGCAACATATAAGACCATGCATATCAGTTTCACCTGCTGGTGTTTATAGTGCAGGCTGAGCTCTTATGGCATACACAATTAAATAACCTCCATTTAAAAATTTAAAACTACAGTATTGCTTTTAAGGCACATAAAATTGTAAATAAATATTCATTTAGATAATAACCAATGCATCAACTTTTACAATATATACATTGTATTACAGGAGAATAAACAATTAAATAGGTAATTTTTTTCTTTATAAATATACCTTCATTACTAAATACCTAACTCCAACTTACATTCCCTTTACCTTACCAATATTCATTAAGACTAGGTTTATATTGAATCCACTGCTTCCAATTTTTTAGCATATTATTCAAATACTGATACAGAGACTGAGACTGGGGATATAGTGAATATGAGTTCACCTACAAACAAAAGGTCCAAGACCAAAAGAGGCCCTTTAGAATAACAGGATGGAAACATAGAAGAAAGGATCGAAGGGACATTCGGGACACTAAGCCAAATGTGACTTTTAATTATCAGAGAGAAAATGATTTGGTAGTTAGTTTATCTTTGGTTGAGTTATCTGATATTTAAAGTGGAGTGTTAAATAAAGGTCTGGGGTATGTTCCCTCTTTTTTTGTCTCTCAGTTTATCACCATTATGGATGTCAAAGAATTCTGCCATATGTTGAATTTGAAATACTATTATAGTCAAAGTAAAGATGTAACAAGTATGCCTGAAGTTTTAGCTTAAAAAAAATCTATATTCCAACCACCATACCACCTAGCAGTTAAGATATTTGAGCAACAGTTTGTTCATGAGTTTCACATAAGTCAAAATACCATTTTTAAAAATTTGACTAGTAAACAAAAAATAGCACTAGATACTTTAGCTATGAACAAGCAAACTGTAATTGTTAAAGCTAATAAATGAGGTACAATAGTGTTGTGAGATTCAATTGATTATGAAAAGGAAGTTTTAAGACAGTAAGGGGATACTATTTCATACTGTAAGTTGTCTATTGATCCAGGGGTAGATTTCAAAAGGTTTATTGATAATTTTTTGATAGAGGCAAAAAATGGTGGAATAATTTTAAATAATTTGTTACAGCATTTGATTGTAGAAGATCCTAAAACCATAATACTTCTACAGCCTACCAAAGATACATAAGTCTATTAATAATCCACCAGGTATACCAACAGTGTCTGACTGAGGCCGTCTTATTGAACTATCATCGGTTTACATAGAAAGCCAGGTGAAGCCCTTATTGCAGTTTGTAAGGGCACAAATTAAAGACATTACAGAGCTTTTGAAGTTAATGAATGACCCAGACACCCAATAGCTCATATCTATGTTCATTAGATGTGCAATCTCTATGTACGAGCATACCACATGAAGGAGGAATATTGGCTATTAAATACTGGCTTATGCATTCTAAATTGTACTCTGATTTACATATTGAATTTTTGTTAAAACTGTTGGGTATTGTACTGGAACATAATATCTTTCAATATAGGAATGCATGCTTTCTTCAAATTACAGGTACTGCAATGGGAGCAACTTTGCTATGATTTATACTAATCTTTTTATGGGCTATATGGAGATAAAATAGATTTATAATGATCATTGTTTCAGGAAAAATTTAATATGTAGCACCATTTTTTTTTGGATGACTGTGGGTGTATCTGGTCTGGATCTTTGGAGATGTGGAAGGAGTTTTTTGACTATTTGAATGATAATGTTTTTGGCTTGGTGTTCCTAGGAAAGGTTTGTTTGTTCAATATTGATTTTGTGGATGTGACTGTAACCAAAATGATAGCTGGGACGATTGCTACACGTTTATACAGGACACTGTTTACTAGGAATTCATTATTGGAAGCTACCAGTTGTCATTCAAATCATACTATTAGAAATATTCCCAAGGCACAATGTATGAGACTTGGGAAAGTTTGTAGCTCAGAAACTGAATTTCTGTCAGAAGCTGCCAATAGGGAATCTAAATTTCTGAACAGAGGCTATAATAATCAAGAATCCAAAAACAAAAGACACCAGCAACTAGGATGACCAGTATGGATGCTATACAATAAAGTAAAACCAAAATAAGAAAACTGTTCATGTACTGACACACAGCCAGAATATAAAACTTAGATAAACAACTTAAATGAGTGATAGATAACTTAAATGAATAGTTAAAACTTGGATAAACACTTTCAATAAGTAATAAACAACTTAAATAAATGGTTATCGCTTTCATGAGTGCCTCTGCCTGCTTCTTCAGACCAAATTAAGCATTCAAACATAACATTTACTTATAACTTTTACAAACACAAAGTAGCCAGTAGCATGGTTACAAACTGAAACATGTCTCTCATTGGATGTTACAATATATCCTGTTAGCAGCATAGAAAATCCTTAAAGGGACAGCCTTCCTTAAGAAATGCACTGCATAGCTATACATAATGTCACAAAAAAAATACCTTGCCCAATCTATCCACAATTCATGTAAAGTAATGTAACTAAATACACAACCAAAATATTCAATAATATAATTAAATATTAAACATGCAAAACATATAAAGCAATGCTAAAGGCTGATGTGCTAACGATATGAACACACAAAAAATAATGAACACATGTGGTACAACTTATGCAACTAACAATTGTGAACACCATAAAATCTAACAATGAAACATCTAACTGTGCCAAAAAATAAAACATAATAAAAACATTGTTAAACATACTAATAAATAACCCTACACTGGTTCTAATGCTCCTAACACATAAAAGAATGGAACAACTAAATAGATCAAAACATAAACATATAGACACACTAATGGGAACTCCTCTAAATAAAAGTACAATTTGAACTAAAAGGTCATATATAACCTAACATAAAAACATGCTAAAATACTACCTATAAAAGCATTTACTTTTCACTGCCGGCTTAATGGGTATGAATGTATTCAGTCCTTTGGAGCCATCTGCATTCAGTCCAATAATCCACTTCATCTCCCTATATTCCATTCTTCCAATGGATTGGTGAAGAATATGGAGCAGTGTGAAATATGGCCCTGTACCTTTAATAGGAATGAGACACCTGCAGGGGGTAATAAGTATGAATGCTTAATTTGGTCTGAAGAAGCTGGCAGAGGGACCTGTGAAAGTGCTAACTGTTTATTTAAGTTGTTTATCGCTTATTAAAATTGATTCTCCAAGTTTAACCATTCATTCAAGTTGTCTCTCGCTCATTTAAGTTGTTTATCTATGTTTTACATTCTGGCTGTGTGTCAGTACATGAGCAGTTTTCTTATTTTAGAGGCTATAATAACATTAATGTAAGAGGGCAAAAACTGAGGCTTCCAGTATGTCAAGGGATGAATTACTATATTCTAGAAATATAAGTAAGAAACACAATTAATTACTAAATATGGTACTAACACATTTAAGTGTGTGAAGTAATTAATACATTTTAGTACTTATAAAAAACAAATGCATTTTTTGGATAATGTCTAGATGATCATTGTTGTTTTGATTTTGGTAGAGGTATTGGGGAACACCTATTATGCTTTTATAAAGGGCAATGCCAAAAGAGGAAAGTTTGGAGAAAATTAGTTATGTGACAGCACCTTTTGTGGGAATTGTGTTTATTGTAAAATAATATCTAAAATGAAATAATTTACGTCTGTTAATATTTCTAAAAATTCATAATATTAGACATCTGGTTACGTGAACCACAGCATTGGTTATCTATATGGCAGTATGCCAATGTGGGGCATTTTATGTGGGCCAAACTTTGAGACCTTTTAAACAAAGAATAGCAGTACCCTTGAGTGACATTAATTGTGAGCGTCCTAGAAGGGCCTTGTTTAAACATCAACGGGAACATGCTACTGCTCATTTCTTTTGGTAGGAATTGATGTAGTTGCTGGTAAACGTTTATCTATTGGATCTGAACATAAAATATTAGATCAAAAAAGAAAACAATGAATTGTTAATTTGGCTGCAATGTGTAAACATGGTCTTAATGAATATTGGTAGGATAAGGAGAGAGTAGGCTGGTGTTAGGTATTTAATAATGTAGGTATATTTATTTATAAAGAAAAAAGTTACAAATTTAATTTTATTTTCTCCTGTAATACAACGTGTATATTGTAAAAGATGATGCATTGGTTATTATCTAAATGAATGAGTTTTACTTATTATTTTTATGTGCCTTAAAAGCAATACTGAAGATTTTAAAGGAGGTTATTTAATTGTGTATGCTGTAATGAAACAGGTCTACATGGTCGCATGTTGCTAGCTTGACTGCTTTTATCTAAGTGGCCATTTGATCTTTATATAATACAGTTGGTATTTTAGTGACTTTTTTCTTAAAATGAGTGCTGTTTTTTTGATAGAGAGTAGAATATATATTTCATAGGTTACTTTCATTTGACTGAAAGCTCATTTGACTGTCACTTCATTTGACTGACAGTTCATTTGACCGACAGTACTGGCAGCGTGTAGAGCACTGTAAGGCAAGTAAAAGGAATATGTCCTTTTCCCCACTGTAGTGTGACCCTGGAGTTAGTATATATAGTTAGGGTGTGTGTGGAGGGCACAACCCCCCACACTGGGGGGTGTGGGGGGCATAGCCCCCATTTAGTTTCATGTTATATTCTCTACTTTTGGTTTTATATTGTTTAGTAAAACCAAAGTAAGTGGGGGGCTGCGCCCTTATCCCCCCAACTATATACACTAACTCCAGAGTTGCACTACAGTGAGGAAAAGGACATATTCCTTTTACTTGCCTTACAGTGCTATAGACACTGCCAGTACTAATTGTCACTCAAATTAACTGTACACATATATATATATATATATATATATATATATATATAGTAGAATATATATATTTTATATATATATATATATATATATATATATATATATATATATATATATATATAGTAGAATATATATATTATATATATATTTATATATATTTTATATATATATATATATATATATATATATATATATATATATATATCTATGTCTACTTCGTTTGTACGAAGTTTCAATACTTTGAAACCCAGTTGGTCGAAGTACCAAAACTTTAAAAACGGAGTAGAGAGATCACAACACAGCACGGAATGGGAATATTCCCTTTTCCTCACTGTAGTGCGATCTCAGAGTTGGTATATTTAAGTAGTGGGGGTGTGGGGGAGACAGCCCACCACATGGGAGGTGCAGGGGTACTGTTTTCTGTGTGTTTTTTTAGTCAGCTGATCCGGCGACTAGTCTTCAGCTAAAGTGCACTTTTGTTGAAATGCACTTTTGCTGAAGTGAGCATCTAGTTTGTTTGTTGGATGTAACGTATTTTCGAACAAAGTAGATCCATATATATATATATATATATATATATATATATATATATATATATATATATATATATATATATATATATATATTTATCACAAAAACAGGAGTTAAGAATGCTTTTCATTGTCATACTTCCTGCAGTTTGTATTTCAAAGTACTGTAATTATGTAATGCATGCCTGCACCACATTCTTCTTAATTTGTTGTTGCAAACTTGTAAGTGCATTCATAGGTTTATAGTTCTCTACTAAGCCAGCATTATGTCAGCCATTCCAGATTTAGCCAGCAATGCCACAAAAGAACTACTGTAAGTGAGCTAAAAATTTAAAAGATAATAGTGGGAGGTAGAATTAATCTGGGATATTTAGATTAAATATTATTAACTGGGGTTATGGTGCTGGGAAGAAAAACAGCAAGTCTCTAGATAAAGGGGGAAGATACATGATGAAGAGAAAAAAAAAACAATAAAGGGTATTGTGATGGGGTAATATTTGATTTATTATATTTAAATGCTGTTAGCCAGTGGTACTTGGAATAAGGTCACATGATTCCATGCATTCATCTAATTGAGGTTTGAATTGTGTTGAGGCAGTACACTGTTTAATAAGGGAATCTTGTTCCGTATGAGAGGGAGGCTCTGTATGATGAATTTTCCCTGAATTAGGACATTTTGATTTTGGTATAAAACAAAGTCTTTGGAATGAGAATTAACCTAAGACATTTTCTTTTTTGAAATCGTCCCCACTGCCTACTGACTATCATACTCTCTACTGGTGTATTAGCTCATTCCTTTCCTACACTGGGCTGAAGAAGACTGAGGGGCATATCACTTAGCCAACCATCAGGGGTGGTTCAAAGCGTTTTTATGTTTCTCTCCTTGTCCTAGTCATGCACATGTGGCAAAGCACTGGAGAGGGGTGTGCTATGAACTGTCAATGAGGGACATTCCATCACTTTTACAAGGGATGTTTTCCCTAAGCAGATGTACCCCACCCCCGTGGCATGAGCAGTAATCTCTTCAATCTTGAGTAGGATGACTCCACTGCACTGTGTGCTTGAGTGTGAATGTTAACTCCCACCCTCCCCTGGGAGAGTTGAGCAGTCCATACCTTTTTGCTCCTCTCCCTCCCTCCCTCCCTGCATGGATTTGATGGGGCTGCAAATCAAACCCCAGATGCCTGGGTCACAATGAGAGCTCCATCCATCTGTACCACAGAGTCAAGCTAATGTGGTTTTCTCTTATAATGAAAAGAGGTTGTGAAAACCAGGGTTTGACATAGCTCAGAAGGCAAGGCTTGGATTAACTTGTAGGCATCTATACATCCTAGAAAATAAGGACAAGATTTTCTGCCTGTGTGAATAAGAGCACTTTTTTAAACATTGGATATACTTGTTTGTAAAATGTTGGGGTATTTCTAGCTGAGAGTGTTGTTTACAACTATACATGCCAAATGGAGCATTATATTTTATGATGTAGAGAATATGGGGAAAATGAAGCAGAGGTAGGATGGATTATGATATGGAGCAGAAACCACATGAGATGAGATGAGATGAGATGAGATGAGAAGCAAAAGAGAATGAGAGGTATGGTGATATATGGACACCTTATGCTCTATGTAAATTCATAAATCCCAATCATGGTGGCAGGCTTAAAGTGAGTTCCATTTATGTCACAGTATGCAGGGCAACAAGTTTCAGCAAATGTGATTGCACCAATTATTCATCATTTCTCTGTGCAAGAGTGAGACTGTGATAAGAGTGATCTGTTATTGGTATGATCAAGGTGTTGTTGGTGTACTAATGAATATGAGGAGGATTTTAGGGTGGTCCTAGGCTTGCAGTCATTTTCAGATTTAGTCAGCCAAATGTTCTTAGCATTTTGACTGTCCTTTAGATAAACAGATGCAAAATAATATATTGGATGAGAAATCCTTCCTCTAGGGCTTTGGTGACTTTTTAAAAGAAAATAACAACATTAAGAAGGCTTCATCTTCCCCTGGCAGAACTGCAGTGTGAAGGGTTCAATCTGCATTCCTTGTATACATTTACTGATTAGCTCTACAACAATTTGTTCCTTGACTTTGTAATTGGAGGTTGTAGAATAGTGTGTGTGTGTGTGTGTGTGTGTGTGTGTGTGTGTGTAGGGGTTGAGGGTGTTGGTGGTGGTGGCTGTCCTTATGTAAAGGGGACAGCTATGGTGCTTCTTCAGTTTGAGGTATTTATTCAGTGGTGAGACTTTTACTAAACAACTATGAAGACTTGTAGGAGAGATTTGACATTTGAGGGATGCTGAGGAGAGTAGTGCTGCTTCAAGCTTACCAGTAAGCAGCTGGGCATGCTGTCCAGTCCGACTAAGGTGTTATTTATTTATTTATTTATTTTTTAGGGGGGAGTTGAAACTTAGTTATTAATGTTGATAGGGGGCTTGGCTTGTGCTGGCATGGAGGGATCATGGGTATAGTAGATAGAATTAAATTAGAGATGAATTTAGTTGCTAAGATGTTAGAAATTTGTTCTGGACTGGTGTGGGTAGTGCCATTTGTTATGAGCATATAACATGGCAAGATATTACTGTGGATTTTTCATACACAAGTAGAAAAATACTTATGGCTATCTTATTGTTGGTTGCTATCTTGTACTCATAACCTTAGTGTTTCTCATATTATTGCTGAGTTCTTTAATAAACTGTTAAAGTTTTGTTTTGTGAGCTGGAGGGGGCAACATTTATATAAGGCTAGGAGCTTACAATTCTTATTATATAATTTATTTGTTCATCTATCAATCAAAATGGATATTTGATACATTTATTCTTTTTTCTTATGATTGACTGGGATAGTTTTTTGTATATAAATATTTACTAGGTCATAAAACTCATTAGTTAGTGCTGGTCTGTCAATGCTCAGACATTTTCATAGATTCATACTAGGCTAACTGCTTTTGTGAGCAATTTTAAGCCCATCCAGTTATCCCTTGTGAGACTCAAACCCTGCACCTTGTGTTTGTAAGGCAAACACCTTAAGAATTAGGCCACCCTCCCAACCCCACTGGAATTGAAACATTTATACTAATATTTGCTCATTGCTAAGCTTCGCTAAAATCATGTTAGAATTTTGTTGCAATCCATGAATGTAACTGGATTAATGGGACTACGGAAGCTTGTCTTGAGGCAGAAGATAATTGCTAAATGGTCTGACTCAACTGCAGAAGAGTAGACTTGTGAGGCTGAACAGAGGGTAGACGATTTAGTTAAGACTAGATCCAGGATTCAATAAAATCAGTGTAGGCTCCATGTAAAGCCTACATGGAAAGTACCCATGTACATGGCCATGGCTCCCCCTCTGCAGCACGTCATACACATTAATCATGGCATGCTGCTGAGGGAGAGCATAGTAACAGGAATATTGAATCCATGTAGACAGAAGTGTAGAGGCTATCTCATCACTGTGAATTATCCATGGAATTTCTGGACAGATGTTATGTAGAGGGTGAGACTCTCTGTAATGTACTCTGCTACTGTTGGAATGTGCTGTGAATTAATATTTTGTGTTTTAATTTTCTAATTTTTTATTTTTATTTTTTAATGTCTGTTTGCATGGTGTGTACAGCACAGCAGTGCCAAGCTGCCTTTATATATATATATATATATATATATATATATATATATATATATATATATATATATATATATACAGCTGACATTTGCTAGACACCTAAAAATAGAAACCGGATGTAATTAATTATTTTATTATTTTTTTGTCCATTTGCATAGTGTAGTGCAGAGCACAGCAGAGCCAAGCTATGTTTACACAAACACTATTGACACCTGCCAGACATCTAAAAATAGAAACCAGATGTAATTAATTATTTATGTCTGGTTATCTTTATGCCTGTTTGCTCAACACAGTGGGTTGCTTAACAACACTAACAGGTAGCTTAGTAGTATATGTGAAGGTATACTAGTTTATATATTATCCAAGTAAATAGGTAGAATCATGGCCTAAAGTTTAGTAGGTCCTGGGTTTGAGTCCCTAGCCATCATACCATTTTTTAATGTAATTCAATTTTTTGTTTAATTTAAAAACAAAATTGTTACATTTACAAGAGCTGTGTGGTGCTAAGCAGTGCTTAAACATGGTTAATGGCTACTAATATTTGCTCATTGCTAAACTTCGCTAAAATCATGGTTGTCTGAGTTTTCGAGATGCTCAGCTCCGCTAAGCAGGTTTGCAAGTTGCTAAGCAATGTGGCACTATTTTGAACATTGCAGTATGATATGTAAGTGTGGGAAAACAGCCTATATTAAGGCCAATAGGCAGGAATTCTGCACTATGTGTTGTAGTCTGTCTAACTGTTGGTATGTCAGGTGGTGTTGGAGAGGGGGCATGCTTTCAGGTGCAGAGATGGGGTGTGCAGGAGTCCAGGGAGTTTGTTGGGCTTCAGGTACACAGTTACAAACCTAGGCTGTTGCAGGGTAGTTACTGAGGCTCAGAATGTAAGATGTAAGGCTGAGGCATGGGATTGGTTGGCTAGGGAACTTTCCTGTGATACTGGTAGCCCTCATTGTGAACAGTGTCATTACCACTATGACAACCTGAAGCATAGAAAGAGGGGAACTTTGGACGTCCAAGAGGCCAGGACTTTGCATGCCTCAGACATATCTAAGTATTTCTGCCACTACTTTACTAAAATACATAATGAATCTGTGCAAAACTGGTATGCATAATAGTGTGCTTGTATTCTAACAGTTGCAGCTGAGAGGGCTTGCAACATGCAGTCTGTCAAAGGAAAAAACAACTTCAAAAAGATCAATACATGGCAGGTTCAGGTTAAGGCACTTTAATCTTGTAGCAAGGAGACAAAAACGTGCTAATACAGAGTTTGTCTAACTAGAATCAGGAAGTGAAGCCATTCTTATACATTTCTTACAAGACATTGCCTACCAAGTTGACGTAACAAATCATAAGTTCTTACAATATTATTTCATAGCAGCTGTTTGTTCATGATTTTCTGCTGACACTGAAAAAACTTCCTAAGAAAAACAACGTGGCCTTGATGACCACTGGTCAGATACAACTTCTCACTATGCAATGTTACCATTCAAGGTACTATGGCTAATTCGAGCACAAAGCAAGTACAGATTATAGTTCCTTTCTTCAAGCAGTCTTTGTTCAACTGTATCTATCTTTTCTGCAGCTGTGCATGTTCTCATAACATGAACAGAGCTGATTGTTCAAGTTCAATAACATTATAGAAAACAGTATTGTTCTATTCATTATTTTCCTGACCTAGCAGATAATCACCTGCTTCTCAGTACATTTCCAAAAGACATAAACATGAATTTTGCTGTGCTAGCAAATACTAGGTCAGAGAGCATCTTGCAGTTTCAGAAAGCATATTGCAGTTTGAAAAGCATCTTGTAGTTTCATACAAAACTAAGCTGTACATAAAATAGAAAGAAATGTGTTAAGCCTTTTAGCTTCTAATAAGCACTAAACACATACATTTAAACATATTTTTCTGACATTTCCCCCCGTTAATACTTTTTATTTTATTTTCAAAAGCATAAATAGTTTGCTTCTTCTCCTAACCTCTTCTGTTCAAGATTTGCAGTTAAGAGAGTCATTCAGTTTAAACTTATGAAAGTGTTTCACTTTTCAACAATTCTTCAATTTCAGTACTTTGATACAAAGTCTCAGAAACTGACATGTCTATAAAATCTTTGATTATTTTTTTCATGCAGGGAATACCACAACAAACACACACTAATAGGAGTAATCCCACACAAATGGCAATCAGGATGTTCATTGGGATGGTACCCCACCCCCCAAACAAATTCTGGAAAAAATCCATCAGTGGGTTTGGGCCTGGTTTGGTCATGGCCGACACTTGCTGAATCACCTCAAGATGGTCGTTTATCTCATGCTGGTTGTCAGGAATATACGAACAGCACTCCTCTTTTATTAAAGCGCACATACCACCTTTCGTCGCTAGGGTGAAGTCGAGAGCCATGCGGTTTTGAAGCACCACAGTTCTCATAGCATTCAGTTCATCAGTTACTAATTCGAGAGCAGAAAAAGTTGCATCACTCATTACTTTGAGAAGTTTGGACAGTTTTCTCAGCTCCCAAATCGATTTTACTGTGCCATATGCAGGAGCTATGCCTGCCCATGATATAATAGTGTCACTCAAGTCCATGTGTGTCAGTTTATTTTTGTCTTTCATGAAATTATGGTTTCTCTAGCCTGCTTCGATTCATCCCAATGGATTCTCAGGTCTCTTGATTGGACTTCCAGATTTCTTGGTGACCTCTCTGACATTTCAAATTCTTCCAAAACTGCAGTGTGTCGTATGGCCAGAACCAGGTAACCCAAAAAACAACTGCTGGACCAATTCTCAGGTAAGCATTTGTATGCTTTTTTTCCCACACACAAAATAACAATTCTTTACTTTAGTATTAGTATATACTTGCCCTGCATGAAACATTTTCTTATCAATGATACATAGTTGCTTAAAAAGAACAGGATTATGTTGTACTTCGTCAACCATTTTGTGCGTTGATTCAAAATATGAGTCATAGTTTGTATCATAAATATAACCTGCATTATTAGCTTTGGTATAACACTTGTAAGGAACAGTCACATTACAATTGCTCCAACCCACCTGAACAGCATCATTTTTGTAAAAACACACAATTCCCTTTTGCGTAACAGGCAGGTACAATGCTATTTTGTTTTGTGATTTTACAGTCGTAGTATCAAAAATCAAATTTTTCCAGGTCTCCTTGACCCCTAGGGGGACAGCAGTCATTAATAATCCCCCATATGCTGTTGGTATAGCTGTGCAAATCCAGCAATTCGAAACATTAAAAGTTTCAGCATAGACATATTTAATTGCTTGGTAAGTGTTAAAGTTCGGATGCCAGTCTATGAGTAATGTATCACGTTTTTTTAGTTCAGCTCATTTGGCTGGAAAAAGGAAAGGCCACAGCAAAAAGATTATTGTCACCAGTATAGTTAACAGGATGAGCATGCAATACTTCTGAGGTTGTCCTGCATTCCTGTTTTCTCTATATCTGGTCATTTTGTTCTTGTTGTGTAACAGTAACAAGGTTTTTGTCCAGTTCAAAGTTTTTAATCAGTTTACAGTATGTCAGATGAATCCAGGACGCTCGCTCTGCGATCTTGAATGCAGTGGGTGTTGACAGTAGCACTTGGTATGGCCCTTCCCACTTCGGCGACGTCCAATTCTTTTTCTTTACAGTCTTCACCTAGACCCACGTGCCTGGGACTACTGCTGCTTCCAATGGTCTGGTTTGTTCTTTATCTGAAACAGAATTTAACTGCAAAGGTTGTTTATTACTTAAAAGTCTTCTCATATATTCTGCGAGTGAACTGTCGGCCTCCTGATCTGCAGGCATGAGAGGTTTCCACTGAGGTATACAATATGCCCTTCCAAACAGTATTTCAAAAGGAGTTAACCCTTTTACATTTGGAACAGTTCTCATGCTCAACAGTGCCAGAGGCAGGCAGTGCACCCAATTTTTTTGTGTTTCACTAATTAGCTTCCTTAGTTTACCCTTCAAGACCCCATTGTGCCTCTCTACTAGTCCTGCAGATTGTGGATGATATGCACAATGGTTTTTCAAAGAAATTCCAAAAAATTGACTCAACTGTTGTATAGTTTGATTTACAAAGTGTGTGCCATTGTCACTGTAGATCTTTTCTGGTATGCCAAATCTAGGAATAATTTCCTTAACAAGAATTTTCGCAACAGTAGCTGCATCTGGATTTTTAGTTGGAAAAGCTTCCACCCATTTGGAAAACATATCTATAATGACAAGACAATACTTCTTATTTTCACATTTGTTCAGTTCTATGAAATCCATACAAATAGTATGGAACGGGTACGGTGGTGTAGGGAAACTCCCTTGCTTAGGCTTCAATGCCCCTTGTGCATGATGCTTTTTACAAACATGACATGCTGCACAAAAATTTTTAGTGTAGTTTATAAATCCGTGTGTTGTGAACACTCGATTCACTAACTGTACCATCCCTCCAGTTGAGACATGGCACTGCCCATGGCTCAACAAAGCTGCATATCTAAACAAGTTAGACGGCAATATCAGTTTTCCTTCTTTGGAGATGTACAGCCCTTTCTCAAGAATTGCTCCTCGTTTTATCCATTTCTGTTTTTCTACTTTCGTAGTAAGTGTCAGCATTGTTTTCAACATTTCTAAATCTAAAATCCCAGAAGGTTGCAATTCCTCACTCAAAAGAAATACTTCTGAAGCTGAAGCTGCCTGCTTTGCAGCTGTATCAGCTCTCGCATTACCTTTTGAAATTCTATCCTGTTGCATGGTATGAGCTATGCATTTACAAATAGCTACTTTCTGAGGTAACTGAATAGATTCTAACAAATCTAAAATAAACTGCGCATGATTAATCGGTTTGCCAGTAGATGTTATCATTCCTCTATTCTTCCACTGTTGCGCAAAAACATGTACTGTAGAAAAAGCATACTGGCTATCAGTAAAAATGTTTACACATTTACCCTTTGCTTAGGTACATGCCCGTGTCAAGGCAATCAATTCTGCTGCTTGTGCAGATAAGTTGTGTGGTAAAGATTTTGCTTCTAAAATCTCAGTATCAGAAACTACTGCATATCCTACTAGGTTCTGTCCTGTGGGACCCCTTTTGCATGAGCCGTCCACGTAATATGTCACCTCGGCATCATCCAAGAGAACATCCGTAAGATATTTTCTAGGTAGTGTCTTTTGCTCAATCTCCTGCAGGCAGCTGTGTGGTGTGCCGTCTGCAGGGGTTGGGAGCAAGGTAGACGGATTCAAAGTTGTACACCATTCAATTGTCATATGAGGTTGGCTCAACAGTACAGTCATACAGGAAAGATGTCTAGCAGGAGAAAGATATGCTACTTTTTCTTGCCGTAAAATAATCGCGACTGCATGAGGCACTCTCAATGTGAGTGGGTGGAACAACACTACTGAGGCTGAAGCCTGTACTGCCATTGCAGCTGCGACTACTGCTTGTACATAGTGGGGCAGGGATCACGCCACTGGGTCCAGCTGTGATGAATAGTAAGCTATGGGGCGTTGCTTGTCCCTATGTTGCTGTGTTAACACTGATGTCATATAACCTTGCTTACAATCTACAGTTTGGAAAAAACGTTTATGATAGTTTGGTAATCCTAAAACTAATGAGGATGCTATCAATTGCTTTAATTTACAGAAAGCTGATTCTGCTTCTGGTGTCCATTGTAATAAATCTTGTGCTGCCATAGGTTTCTTGTATATCAAGTTGGTCAGTGGAGCAGATTCCAAGGCATAGTTTGGAATCCAACTCCGATAGAAATTAGTTGTACCCAGGAAGGACATCATTTCCTTCTTGGTAGTTGGTTTGGGTGCTTGTAAAATTGCTATTTTCCTCTCTTCATCTAATATTCTGCCTTCTTTGGATATCACATATCCCAGGTATTTAACCTGCTTTTTCCAAAGCTGCAATTTGTTTTTGTTTACTTTATGTCCTTGAGTGGCTAGAAATTGTAGTAATGCTATGGTATCTTCTCTGCATTCTTGCTGGGTGGGGGCTGCCAGCAGAATGTCATCTACATAAAGTAAAATCTGGCTGCCTCTTGGTGGGACAAATCCCGTCAAGTTACTTGCCATTTCCTGTGCGAATATTCTTGGGATTTCACAATACCCCTGTGGTAGTCTCGTATATGTGTACCTTTTCCCCTGAAATGTAAATGCAAACCAATGTTGGCTGTCAGGGTGTATCGGTATTGAAAAGAACGCATTGCTAATATCTACCACAGAAAAATACTTCTGTTGAGGCTTCAAATCATTTAATAGGGTGTGTGGATCTGGCACCGTAGGTGCTCTAGGTATTACTGCGTCATTTATAGCTTGTAAATCTTGGACTATACGCCATTCTCCGTTTGCTTTCCTGACAGGAAATAAGGGTGTGTTACATGGTGAATCGGGAGATTCTATCAGTAATCCTTCCTTAAGTAAAGCTGCTATTATAGGTTTGATTCCTACTTCTGCATCTTTCCTTAAGGGATACTGTCTCTTCTGTGGTCTGAATGCTGATTTTGGCATAATAGTAACTGGTCCTGCTGTACAAATAAGTCCTACATCTGATTTGCCTGTTGACCAGAGAGTTTCTGGTATGCCTCGTAAGGCATTTTCTTCCTCTTCTAGTAAGAGTGCTTCTCAGCTGTCCTCGCTAGACTGCAAGTGTACAGCTGGGTGTGTCTGTGTTATCCAGTTTAACTTCTGCCTTTGTACTCCCTGTTCTGACAGTTCTAACTCTGTCTGTTTTTCCCACTTTGTGGCTTTTTCTCCTAGGTCTACCCATTTCACATTCTTGTCCTTAGTTAAACTAACATGTGGTAATTGATTAGATTTATAAAGTGCAAAGAATTCCTGTGGCAATGGACAGCTAACTACACTGTTCCCTTCTGTGTCCCAGTACAAATTACGTAATACTAATCTGTTTGCATGGTTTCTAAACAGTTCTTGCTCATATTCCTTACCAGGTCCTGGTGTGCTACAATAATACAGAGTACAGTGCAACAAATGCTGTTTATCAGTGTCAAGGGAGAGGGACTTACTGATGGCTACATTCATCAGCTCTTCGGTTACTGCCCCTGGACCAGTCATGACCAAGTCCTGGCTGTACCAATAAAATTTTTCACCCTCCGGTCACACTACAAAAGTATCCATTTGTCACTGTGATTCCATACCCTGCATAGTCGGAACTACTGCTATGCCAAATATCTGCATAAGGTCTCTGCCCAAAAGGTTTACTGGGCATTTTGCAGAAACAGCAATTTTGCTTTTCTGGGTCATCCCTGAAACAGGGTCAGTTATTGCTATGTTATGGGAGAGTGGTTCCTGATACAGCTGTGCATTAGCTGCTTTCACTAATATGTAATCAAATGATTCTGAATTTTCTGGTAGTTTGGAAGGATGTATTAGGGTTCGTGATGCCCCTGAGTCACACAGAAATTTAACTTCCCTCCCCTCTACCAGAAGTGTAACTTCCGGTTTTGTGTCTGCTAAGTAGAGCTCTAGGCTCAATAATGCTAAGTCTAAAATTTCACTTTCTTCACTATCTGTGATTTCCAGCACTTCCTCTGTTTCTTCTATCACATCCTCTACTCCCTCTATCACATTTGCATTTGTCTTTTCTTGGTTATTACTTTCTAGTGATTCTTGGCTATCATATAGTCAGACCTCACCCTCCTTATCTTCCATGGCTACCTTCTTGTTTTGCTTGCAATCCCTTGCTAAATGTCCCTTTTTTCTGCACTTAAAACATTTACCCCTTTTCTTTCTCTCTTCAAACTCCACTGATCGCTTATCAGATTGTTTGTTTCCCTGGGCATTTTTCTTGCCCTTTTTCCCAGACTGTACTACAAAAACTTCTGCTCCGTCTTCTACAGCAAATACTTGGGTTTTCTTTTTCTTTTTGTTATTAAAATGCCTTTCGGCATGTCTTGCATATTCAAGTAATAACTGTAATCTACTTGTACGGTGATCTACCATGTGCTTTGTAATAAAGCTGCTGATGGGCGCAATACTGCCTTTCAAAAATGCATTCTTTAGCTGCTGCTCATATGGGGAATCTTGTGTTTGGTCTTCAGGTACTTGCATTCCACAATGGTTATTAAAACATTCTAATAATCTAGCATAATATCTATCAACAGTTTCACCTTCTTGTTGGATGCATTGATTAATGCAAGTCCAGTCTGCCCTAGGCTTCCATTTCTCAGAGATTCGGTCTGTCAGACCTTTCACTCTGTTATCCAGCTCTTCGTTGCTATGTGGGAGTGGCTTGTGTTCTGCGTCATGGGAATTCCAGTTGCCACTGATCATGTGCCAATCTGGACCTACGATTTGTCTGACTACTTTTTCTACTTCTTCTCCATTTAAATGATAACTCAACCTCATGCCCTGTAAGTCTTCTAAGAATTTTCTAAAATTAACTTTTGGATGGGGAATTCCCTCTGTGGCTTTCTGGATGTCTTCCAGTGTCCACGGTCTATATATCAGGAGAGTTGGGTCCTGCCCTTCCTGTCCTGCCTGAGGATTTGGTACTTCTATGAGTGGACACATCTCTTCTTCACTCATAGCTCATGAATTTTTATTTATTTGATATAACTCAATATCCCCTCTTAAGTTGCATGTTCGAGACCTAGTCTCGACAGGATCTCTGACAAATGGTTTTGGTTTCGCAGGGACAGCTGGGTATAGTGGAGGTGGACCAGCTTGTCCACTCGCTTCATATTCTGGTAAGGGAAGTGGAGGAGGTGGAGGGGCTGATGCTATTACCAAGTTATTATCCTCTTTATCTAGAAATATTGCTTTTGAATTATTGCTCTTTTGTTCCCTACGGTTTGCTTCCTCAATCCATCTGTGTGCCTGAGGGATGCCTAATTGACGTTGCTTTTTCACCTGACCTTTTGTGTCAGTTTTAAGCTGTTTGACAAGTTTAATAAGCGAGGATTTTTCTAATTTGCCATCAAATTCATATCTATTAACCCATTTTGTATAGTACCTAACATTGTCGGCACGTTGTAATTGCATATATTTTGCATCTTCAGTTAACGGCGGACCTTGGGATCTTTTTGTGCACTTATTTCCCATTTTATTTTAACCTTTGAGCTGTTACCTAACCCTTCTTATTTTTACGTGGTACCACAATTTTCTCTTCTTCACAGTTTATCTAGAATAACTGTCTACCTATTCTGTTTCTCTGATCTATGATAAGACAGCAATCTTTCTTTCCCTGACTTGTACAAGACAAATCCCCTGACAGAAAATGCACATCAAGTCCCTGATCTAAAACAGAAAAAGATAAATCTCACCTTACCTGAGCCTCCATGATTGATCACCTGGTTCGAGGAAAAAACGTTAACTCGTCCTCCAGTCACAGATCAGAACAGTGGCTGGTCTCTTTTGAATGACAATTTAGTCGGAGGTCTTTCAGCGCAGAAGAACCAATGTGATTTCTTCCCCGTACGGTTTCATGCCAACATGGCCCATCTGACCTGAGGCGAAGTGAGCGTTTCCGGTCCGAAGGACCAATCTTTCAAAGGAAAAAACAACTTCAAAAAGATCAATACATGGCAGGTTCAGGTTAAGGCACTTTAATCTTGCAGCAAGGAGACAAAAACGTGCTAATACAGAGTTTGTCTAACTAAAATCAGGAAGTGAAGCCATTCTTATACATTTGTTACAAGACATTGCCTACCAAGCTGACGTAACAAATTATAAGTTCTTACAATATTATTTCATAGCAGCTGTCTGTTCATGATTTTCTGCTGACACTGAAAAAACTTCCTAAGAAAAACAACGTGGCCTTGATGACCACCGGTCAGATACAACTTCTCACTATGCAATGTTACCATTCAAGGTACTATGGCTAATTCGAGCACAAAGCAAGTACTGATTATAGTTCATTTCTTCAAGCAGTCTTTGTTCAACTGTATCTATCTTTTCTGCAGCTGTGCATGTTCTCATAACACGAACAGAACTGATTGTTCAAGTTCAATAACATTATAGAAAACAGTATTGTTCTATTCATTATTTTCCTGACCTAGCAGATAATCACCTGCTTCTCAGTATATTTCCAAAAGGCATAAACATGAATTTTGCTGTGCTAGCAAATACTAGGTCAGAGAGCATCTTGCAGTTTCAGAAAGCATATTGCAGTTTGAAAAGCATCTTGTAGTTTCATACAAAACTAAGCTGTACATAAAATAGAATGAAATGTGTTAAGCCTTTTAGCTTCTAATAAGCACTAAACACATACATTAATACATATTTTTCTGACACAGTCCCATAGCGGGTGTCTGGCCAGGATGTGGTGTGAGTGTGATAAGTACGGATATATTATGATAATTGTAATGTAATAAACAATAAACAAAAAAAAAACTGTAGTGCAATAAAGAATAAACAATAAAAACTGTAGCGCAATAACCAATAAAGCATACCAGTAACAGTAAGCAATAAGGTGTAAAGCAGGATTGTGGTGTCATAACATAATTGCAGTACAGCTGTATGCATTGCACATCTAACGTAATGTTACTGCAGTTAACTGTAAAACTGCAATAACTGTGGAATGCAAAAGTAATTGCTTGAAAAATGTTTTGCGCAACCCACAGTATGGTTCAAGGCTGTGTCCAGGCCACTTTCAATCACATCATTCTCACTTTTTCTCCCACTCCAGGAACAAAAAGTATATGGGTGAGGTAGTCCACTTTATGGACAGATATTGTGTGTATGCTTCACAGATACTTAGCAGCAATGTCAATAATGTGCAAGATTGTGGTTTCATAACAAAATATGTCTAAATACTTGCAGTAGAGCTGTATTCATTGCATCTCTGTTCTAATGTCACTGAAGTCAACTGTAAAACAGTAATAACTGTAGAATGCAAAATTAATTGCTTGAACATTTATTGCACAACCCACAGTATGGTTCAAGGCTGTCTCCAGGCCACTTTCCATCACATAATGCTCTCTTTTCCTCCCACTTTCCTCCCATGCTTCATGCAGCATTGCTAGGCTCAGCTAAATGGAGCTATATTGATATATGTGTTTTAAATGATAATAAACATGTACAAAATAAACACCTGTCCCCTATTTCGAACTCAAGATCATCACACCTGTAGACCACTGCATTAACATGCCACTCCACACAGCTGTTAATTAAAACAGGTGGGTTAAACAAAATATAAAATATAGTAACTGCAAGTTACAGTCATTAAGCAAGTTTTAGCAGACCTGTGCATCACTCCACTTCAAGCAAACTTGCTGAAAGAGTAATGGAAAAATGGGAGAGAAACTTGAATTCTGGTGCAAAAGTACACCAGTACAAAGCCATACACTGAATAATGGATGTAAGTGAGGTCTCTAATAGCAGGAAAATGTGCACATTTATCAGCAATATTTAGAAATACACCTGTTAAAACATTAATGGCAACATACATGTTCATATGGGACTCTGGTGGAGAAATACATCAATATAAAGCTATTCACATAATGATGGATACAAAAAAAGTATGTCACAGCCTGTATGTGTGCACTTATATCTTGACAAATACACCTGCTGTAGCAGTGACTCAGTAGCTCAGTCTATTAAATGCTGTGCAATTAGTAACTTTTGACACATAGTCCTGGGTTCAAATCCAGTGGTGTGTAGCATATGAATTGCATTACTGTGAAGCCAGCAATTGATAATAGGTCATGCCCTCTTTATCCACACAATGATTTCCAAATCAAATGTCTACTTTTCACTGATGGAAGTCACAGGCTTACAGATAGGAACACACTTCACATAGCCCTTTAGCAACACTATAAGTGCATAAAGTGGCAGGTCATAAATTAATATGCATTCACAGAGGATTTTAACTCATGTAATGCAAATGAGGCCTACTAGTATCAGAGTGCAGCACATAATCCTTTCAAACTCACCATGCAGATTAGCACAGCTCTACAACTAACATACACATATGTAGCCCCTGCTAGTAACAAGGACTGCAAGCATACATGTTCCAAATGATTACCAGAGTGTGACACATATGTGTCTCCTCACCCTAGTAATGTCCAGCACAACATATCAGAAAGGGCATCTAATCTACATAAAGACCTTATATCTTGGTCAGTGGTTGCATTTCACTGGCTGATGGTACTGCAAATCACCTGTGTTGGCTGCAATTAACATTTCAGAACCACAGATTGGTTAAGAGGCAGTCATCTGGTAAAGAAAAGCATGTTAAAAAGGCAAACAGACGGCTATGGGGAACTATTCTGTGTGAGACTTTCTTCACACAGTAAACACATTGCCAAATCTTTATATATATGCACATATCAAAAGAGGAGTACTGTACTCCATCAGGTATGTAACCTTTTTGTTTACAACATGATGCATATGTGTGAATATACTTAGGGGGAATGGGGATTGGGGTTACAGCATTAAGCCTTTTTTCAGAACTGTGATAATGACATGTCATTGATCTTTGGATTTGTTACACCTACACAGAACATACAATACATCAGGGGAGGAATGTTTTTTGTCAATGTGGCACACTGGTCACATGGGACTTTCCCTTTATAGTGGTTATAATAGCACACTGCTATTTGTTTGACGCTGTTGTTTTGACATATTATAAGGGGGGTTGCCCCTACGGGACCCCCTACAATGGACTCCAGTGGTGGTTGTATGATCATACAGCAGTATCTCTCATGGGACACATGGGAATAGCTGACTATCACTAGTATCTTAGTTGTATCCACATGCATAGAATGTTTGCACACTGTGGAATACAACATGTGTGATCAATCAGCGAATACTGCCAGCCATTATGTTCTTGTTGTATCTCTACATTGTGTATTTCCACTCATGGGATCCTGGCATGTGTTCCCAATTTGTTGTCTTTCAGGAAACATGTATCCCAGACACTGTGCCTCTTTCATGGATGCAGAGAATGATATAATATTGGAAGGCCTCTGTCAATACCATGAACTCCTACTGTCCATGGGGATGCAAAACAGGGAACAGTGGGGAGCACTATGGGCTGACATTGTCCATGACATGAATGCCATAGGTCATTAGAGCAGGACATACAAGCAGGTTTGACACTGTGCAACAGACACGATTAATGCTGCATGCAGATTTGCAGCAGATGTAGCCAGGGATTGTGGTGTCATCGGTGGAGGGCCTACAGCAGAACAACCACTCTCAGCCACTGAGTAATTCCTGGAGAACCTAGGAACACATGACAGCTCACAGAGATCCATCACACTGCACATCGTGGATGTGGGTGCCACAGTTGCCATGACAGAAGAGCGTCCAGGTAAACTTAGTTTGATCAGCATTGGAATACAGTAGCATTCAATGTGTCAAGATGCACATACTGTTATGTGGGAGTCAGGTCTTTGTTCTTTGGGCGGTTAACTGCAGTTTGAATTACATGCTCAGATTTTGACCAAAATAACAATTAACACAGTAGCGACTGTAAATGTAAAATATATGGATGTATTACCTTGTTATAGTGCAACATGTTTTGGTACTTACATTACCTCCCCTCAACTTTTCACAGGTCTGTCAGGTATCGCACAAGGCCATGGTCATGCCCCTGGTAAGCACGATATTGTTTTGTAACATATGTAGATTTACAGCAACGTATTCCCTAAAGTGTCATCCCAGACCTGCTGCCTGGATTGCTATACTGTCAGCATAATTGCCAACTGCACAGATATTTTCTGACTGTACACATGTTAAAGTCATACCTATGCCTTGTTGGTGTGACCACACTCATAAATGTGACAGTATTGTCAGGATATTACAGATTGTCATATGTGTCAACTGTGCAGAGTCTTCATAAATGTCAACAATGTACTCCATTGTTGCTGATGAGATTGGTGTGTAAAGAACTTTTATTTACAAGTAACTACAGCTGTTTGTGGGAAAAGTAGTGCCATTATCCCCTACTATATGAAATTGAGTTTTAAACAGGCATGTATAAGTGACAACAGTGTTTAGAGTTTTACGTATATTGCAACATAGTACTGCAGAGCATAATAGTGCAATTATTAATGTACTGCTTTTCCCTTTCTTATCACAGGTGACCAGGGGGATTGGTCTCTATCCCCTACACAACCTGATATCAGTGTTTCTTCTGACTCTGATGATGATGGTAACCAGAGTGAGGCACAGGTGGCAGTTTCAGGTGCTGAATCTGTCTCAGAGGTTGACATCCCTCTTTTGCCCTCATTTTCACTGCACACAGTCAGTATGCATATACATACCCAGTCCCTGGAGGTCACAGATATTCAACAGAGAGTGGGGACATTGAACAGGAAAGTGTGGCAACTATGGCTCCAGTGAGTGTAGACACTGGCCATAGCCAGAGAGCTGGCAAGGTTCCACACAGGCAGATGTATAGCGGTGCTCATAGGAGGCCTGATGTCCTTCCACCACCTGTTGCAGGTGTCTCATCATGGGTCACTTGGCATATGTTTCGGGCTATCATGGAGGCACAGGCATGTTCTGAAAGGAACTTCAGATGTATGCTCAGGGTTATGGATGCAGCACAGTCTGACATCCATGACTGCCTCCACCTCATTGGTGACACCTTTGATTGGTTCACTGATGCAGTGGAAAGAAGGTGTCTGGAAATGTACATTGTCTGTGCTGGAACGTCTGATTGGAGTTGAGCTTCCGACTCATGGACATAGGTCAGCAGTGCCATCTGCTGAGAGTTCTCGTAGCCATGCACAATCATGCTCCTATAGAGGCAGTACATCCAACACTACAGAGGGGAGTGTGCTGTCCACACAAAGACGTGGCAGGCCATAGGTTCTTGGTCCTGAGGATTCACATGGAGGACAGCAGACAGCAGTTACCATCGGGTACTAGCACTGCTTTTCACCTTGTCCATGGAGGTGCCAGTGCAACTTCTGGCAGATCTAGTTCCCATGTTAGGGGGCTGAGATGGTGAACCATCAGCTTTACCATGCATTGTTCAGTGCTGTCCAACATAAACACATGCAGGACTAGCACTGAGCTTGACCGTGTTCATGCACACACTTACACACCATTGTCAAATTCAAGTGACCTACACACACATGATACATTTCCACGGTCCATCTTGCCTGCCTCCTGTCTTAACTCACACACATGCTTTCAACATATTGCATCTGCCTTGGCCTCCTGCACCCCCACACAACACACTGTACAAATGCTGTTACTTGTGCCACATCCCTGTCATCCTTGTCATTGATGCAGGGAAATGAAGCTATGTGTCTGATGCATAGGGTGACTATATAAATTAATATGTACTTGTGTAATGCAGTGTTACTTTGTCATACCACTTGTACTGGTCACTGACAGAGACTGTATGATGAGTAAGCAGCATAATTTTGTGACCTTATATTGTATGATGTTGCAATGGCTGTATACCCACATCTTACCAATGTAAGGTGTGTCATGGACATGTTTATGTTTCAGTTTTAGGAGTCTGAAGGGGACACGTATGGATACACAGTGGAAATAAACCCATAGACATCACACCACAGGATGGAATGTCAGCACAGAAGAAATATGTATTCAGCAAGGTACAGTACTAATAGGTGCATGGCTCCATAGGGTCATATGTGTATAACAGGCTAACAAGGACAATGGCATCATCTAGTATACTCATGAATCCCTAATCTATGAGAAGGTCTGATACACTTGATAAGTGTCACAAGAGTTTCATGAGCTAACACGTGTACAGTACAAGCTGTGGTGATCTAGACGACCCATCTACAAATTTCCTGCATCTATTACAGACATTTGTCCTACACCAGTTATGAATGTCTTGTTCTGCATCCCATTGTGTAACTTGCACATGATGTGTCTTATAGCAGATGTGTGCTTCACATGCATGGGGGTGCCTGTTACATATAGGGTATAGTGTCTGTGTTACAAACCTGTCTCTCCACCATGTACTGTTTATACCACAGTGATGGTGCAGGTATGTAGAAGATGTAAGACATATGTCAGTCCTGTCTTGGATACATGGGTGGTACACATTGGGATCTGACAACTCCCTGTATGGACATCCCCTCCAAAGCATGTAGGACACAGACTACACATGTACAGTCTTGATACAGACTGCATAGGACATGTTATCTGCAATCTGTATTGTTTTACCATGGAGCCTGTGTGGCTGCTACAGTTGTAAGATATGCCTGTGTAGTGGCATAGCAAAGGTACCATTGCACTCAATGATAGGTATGATGAGTTCCAAGTTGGGAATAACAATTACAGTCTGGAATTTACATGCCATATCCTTCTGTATAGATTGTATAAAATTGAATGGATACCCACATCTTACCAACCAGTGAAAATCAAAGGCTACAGTACTCTCTGTCCATAAGTCCATGAGTAATTGCTCAATTGTGTGTGGTGTGGGGACACTACTATATTTTCCAGGGGTGTATGACTTTCCAAAGGATAGTATTGTGTAGTTGTTGGCATTTACTATTTGTCAGTGGCTCTGACAATAACTAAATGTGTGTCTCAGGCCATTCTGGATAACTGTTAGTTCTGTGTGGGATTCAGTGACAGCTCCTAATATGCAATCACCTGCTAATATAGTCAGTCAGTGGGCACTGATAGTGGCTGTGACTGCACAGAGGGAATGGCTAGAAGGGGTACTCCATGAATGATGTCTGGAGAAATCCATTGTGTACTGGTGTCATTGTAGTGCAGGTCTCCCAATGAAATCTTCCCAGAATATGACTATCAGACACTTGCCTATCCACCAGCTGACATACCATTCTGTAAACAACCTACACAGTTTTCAGCAAGGCCTCCTGGCCTAATATTGTCAAACATTTTGACAGGCCATGGTAGGTGGAGTGAGTCATATTCCCCTCATCCATTGCACAGTTTAACACTCAATGAGGTACACCGGTTAAGGTAGGTAGGCATGATCTGGCCTTGAGCAAAACAAATGGTGTGTGGTCCAGTGTCAGTAGGTGTACAATATTGTTACTGCTCATATCCATTCTAACTGCTTTCATTGCATTTCATATCACCACTAAGAGATCTGGGGACACTGCTTGGCACTGCATGCTAGTTGTCCTTTGTGCAAGTAAGTATTGGAGTTACTTTCAGCATGTTACAAGAAGAGCGTCATCCAAGGTGTCTGTACATAGCACAGACAAACATGTTTGGGAAGTGTAGTACTGTATGTATACCCTGTGAAGGTAAGGTGAGTGTTTTATACAGGTATTCTGCAGTTGGACACTACCCAATTGGTGTATACTGAAAGGACACAATTACCTTGTGGATACTGTGGAAAGCAGGGGAGTCCACAGAATTGCTGTTGCCTGACAACTACTAATGCTGTTCTCAACAAAAAAAAAAAAAAAAAAAACTCTCACATAGGATACCATGCTCCAATACATTTTCTGTCATCACACGCAAAACTTTACTATGATGCTCATGAAAAGAAGCAGGACACAGCCTGTTTATCCACATAGCTGTCCCACATCATGAAAGGCTCTGTAGGCTCCACATACCCTTCTTCAGGTAGATGGGCACTAAACTGGTATTTGCACATATTATGCCTTCTGTTCCAGAGTTGGTAGTAGGTCACTAGGGAACTGACAAGATGACAATTAAGAACACTGCTGCTGCATTGCAATATAATGTTCAATGTCCAGTGACATAGATGTCCAGGCTTGCTGAAACAAGCAGCACAGTGGCAGTGATCCATTGTAGGTGACAATTTCACAGCAAGTCATGCATCCTGCCCTTGAACAGATTAATGGTGGATATCTGCATGACATGGCTGTGAGGCCTACTGCAGCAGATTAGCCATCTTTGGCCATTGTGTGTCCACCTGCCACATGTCCTAGGCATGTCATACTGTACAGTACATGAAACACATGTCTGTGTTCCCACTTCATGTCACACAACAACCAGTGTGCTGTCTGGTTGCTTGGCAGGCATCATTTGCTTGCAGGGCCAATGTAATGTCAGCAAAGTTGAACAAGTCCCCTATGCATGCACAGGCATCCACATCTTCACTTCAAGTAGTGTCTACAAACACTGTATATCAGACTGTGAACCTCAAGGGTATGGAAACATGACCCTAACTTTGTAGGACCTGCTGATGAGATGTGGGAAGTGTCCCCATCCCTCTACTCCTATTACACAAAACCACAACATGTGACAGATGTGACTGCATTTCAAACCTTGTCTCCATGGTGTCTCCAACAGCAGTCATTACATTTGTCAATGAGCATTTTTCCAACATGCACAACTCACATCCTGCACCACCTACACCCACATCACATACACCTGCATTTGTGCAGCTCCTTACCAGACACATTCCCAAACAGAAGACACCTCAGAAAATCCTGTCTCTGGAGAGCACAGTACACATAATACTGCATGCACCACTCTCTCACAGGTCAAACACCTGAGGCAAAACACAAAATCACAGGTTTTAGTCATAGGTGATTACATCATGAGACACATTGATATCTGTGTCAACAGGCTACATATGGGAAATATCACCACAAGTTGCCGGAAATCAAGGAATATCAATTAACATAATGTTGACATTATAGTTCATGTAGGTGTGTACGACTAGGGATATATGTCATTGGATTGGATGCAGACACATGAATGAGCTTAGCCAGTCTGTGTTTCTCATGGGTATGCACACACCTTTCAACTGCAGTTGACCCTCACCTAGGATGATGGCTCCATACACATGGAAACTGATGGAAGTCAATAATTGCCTTAGCATGTGCCTGTCATTGTAAGGGGATCTACTATTTGTCTGCCTGGGATGCCTTGCTCAACAGACATCAATGCTTCACCAGTGATAGTCTTCATCTCTCACCCATGAGATTTAGAGTACTAGCCAAAGCTGCTGACACCCCCGCAATGCATCTTATATGCACTGTCTGGAGGAAAAAATTTGCAATGAGAACACCATCTTTATACAACATCATGGTTATGCTGCTACATGCTGGGAATAGCAACATTGAACCCCACTCTCTGGAAGGTGCCCCCACCTTGGTATATGCAGACCTGTGCATTCAAGGACATCTAGTTCAAGGCTGTAGACAGCATCACAGCCACACCAGACTGCACATCCTTCCACATGTTCAGACCTCAAAATGACAGTGTGCAAGGTAATGCAGACGGTGTATACATACTCATTAAGGAGAGATACACATCCAGATTTAGTTAAACACTGTGATTTCCAAGAGACACTGCAGGTGCCATTCATTACTGGAATGGCACATAATCAAGCAATTGCCAGCTACAGGAGTAGCTCCATGAACCTAGACACCTGTTTTGGGTATTTGGATGTATGTGGGTCAACAAGATATATCATTTCACCATGGTTTGGGATGGCATTAAGTGACCACCAACAGTGTTGCTTAGTCATGCTGCAGCTCACTTGCCCAAAGGTTAGTCCATGTCCTTAACTAAATGCCCTGGAGCAGTGCTGTGACAATGTAATGCATCATGTGTTTATCAATATGAGTGACCACTGCAGCTCCCCAATGTGAGGTCCTCCCTGGTAGGATATGACCACAGATCAGTCTATAAAAACTACCAGAACTAACCCCCCTTGCAGACAATACAGACATATATTTCAACAAAGCAATTTATTACCTCCTGTGGGATGGTTTACATAGCTTCACTGCACCTCTCCCCTCAGATGGACAGGCAGGTATGCAGAGCTCTACACCCATGCATTATGCAAGCAGCATTACAACTGCATGGACTCAGCTGTACCTGACAGGAGGAACACAGGCTCTTCATGGCACAGCAAACCTGCCTGATGGACAACTGCCATTAGCTGGCTGTACAATAAGAAGTCGACATTGCTGTGTGACAGTTGGAGTGAGGGTGGCCCCCTAAAATGAAGGCACAACCTCCTCAGCTAAAACAAGCACACAGTGTTGTTGTGACGTCGTGTAGACATACTGACAAAAATTATCCACCCGCACAAAGCAGAACCACAACTCACAGTGTAGTTACATGTGTAACCTCAAAGAACAGGCCCAGATTCTTGGTGAACTCATACATAATGATGCCACATATAATGGGTCTGTCCTCATAGGTAACCTGTAGTCCCACAGGTTCTGTGTGAACTTCACTCCCCTTTCCCCACCACATGTGCCACGTGACATTCCTACAACCTGTCCTATACCTTCCATATCTACAAAGCAGGTCATAACTGGCCTATCTATGGGGCATACACAGCATCTATTGAACATGATAACATCCCAGGCTATGTCCTACATGGGATTACTAATACCATTGGGAACACCTTGCAATTATACTAAAACCACTGGCTACATCCCAGCTGACTGGACAACAGCAACTGTTATAACCTTGCATAGAAGTGGTGCATCTACTGACCATCAGAACTATAGACCTCTTTGCCTGAGTGTCCATATCTGTATAACCATAGGGCCAATCATCATGGAGCTGATCAGCACACATATATGTGATCTACACACAGTTGACTGTACACAGTTTGGATGTTTGACAGAGGATCATGGCTGTTAAACATGGTGGACATTTCCAAGGCAGTCACCAAGGAACTGGGCAAGGGGACATCAGGGCATACACCCCCCTGGACGTATCCTAGCCATCTGACTATATCCCACATTCAGGCATCATTTACAGAAGCACCCACTTAGGCATCCACAGTAATATCATTGTAGGGGTCACTAAGTGGCCCACTGATGGCACAAGTACGCAACATAGGGACAGCCACCTCCAATAGCTGATCTGTAAGCAGCAGTGTTCATCAGGGCACAGTCCTGGGTCATCTACTCCTTGGAATCAATTTAACCACAATATAAGCAAATACTGAATGTCTGTGGCTAACAATGTTTGCTGATGCTTGCAAACTGTGAGTACTCATAGAGTCTGTGAGTTATGTCAATATCCTCCAAGAAGGTATTGATGAACAAATGCCTGTTGACCTACTAATAACCAAAACTCCATGCGAATATATATGTGGTATCATTTTCATCAGTAACACCTATGCACCTGGTAAGTAGCACATCAGTCACAACATGTGATGTACATACACAGGCCTAGCCACACAGGTTTACACCTAATGTGCCTAAGATTATCATGTATCCCCAATGGTATGATGAGAATCATATGTCTTAGCTGAGGGTACAGTCACCCGTGATTGACATACTCATAACCTCCATGTACTCCATAGCTCCGTGAGATAAGTGTGCGATAGATAGGACTTTAGGGTTAGGATTTGGGTTAAGATAAGTGCATAGATAGGTACTGTATGTAAGATTTAGTGTAGTGTTAGATGTAGGGTTTTTTTAAGTGTATGTATGTGTGTTATTTATTTTGTTTGGGTGTATGTCTGTAGGGGAAGTGTGCGGTAGTTACAGACCTTATGGTTAGGGAGGGGTTAAGGATAGTGCATAGATAGTTGTGTATGTGGGGTTTAGTGTAGTGTTGGAAGTAGGGTTTTGTTAAATGTATGTATGTGGATTATTTATTTTGTTTGGGTGTATGTCTGTAGGGTTTGATTACTGTATGTATGTGGTTTATTTATTTTGTTTGGGTAGGTACTAAGTAGCGGGTGGTGGGGCTGGCTGACTATGATAGTTCAATATTTTATTTTTTATGGTTTAGTGCGTTCGGGTTTTTCGTGGTTTGAGGTATAGGGGACAATGTTTAGGTATTCGCATAAAGGAGTTTTCGCTCAACTGATATAGACCCCACCTCATCACATGCCATCTGTATGATTGGCTGGGAGACCATCATTTCACCACAGGGCTTATGCCTGTGTCCCTCTTGGACTGGGGCAATATGTGCAGATCATGTAAATAAGACTTTAAAGTTGTCTAGGATTGTGAGTGCTGTGTGGCCATTATGCTAGGGAAATTCAAATGTCCTATGGTTCCATAAACTGATTTAAAATGCTCTAACAGCCAAACACACAAACATGGTTACATTGAGGATAGCACCACTTCCATTTACTGCTTACAGGACGTGGCATGGCACACACACAGTGCAAAATGGTTATGTGTAGATTAGAACACGTACCTTTCTAATGGTACACATTACAGATCACAGTACGTGATGCATGCAACACACCTCATGTCTGCTATTACGATGTCTTTAAGACATATTATGCTTGATGAGATCAGCAGGCCTAGTTGTGGTCAGGCATTTGGAGGCCCACATCACCTACTACAAATATAATACTGCAAAACCCAACCTATTTTGAAGTTAGTGAGGTGATCACATTTATTCTGTACAGACATACACACACCAAGTGGCCTGGAGTGAAATTAGAATCTCTACCTACCTAGTCTTACACACTATAGATGATAGTACTTATTGCACATGCCACTACTTGAATCTGACATTACAATGGCAACTGGTAGTCTTAAGGTAGATGACATCATCAGGCCTTGTAGAAGAAGGCAGTTTGGAAGCCAGCAGCAACTTACAGGGCCAAAAAGTACACAACCATTACAGCAAATGAGGAATTCTCAGTTGTTTTGCAGGAGGATACACACACACACACACACACACACACACACACACACACACACACACACACACACACACACACACACACACACACACAAAGTGGGCTGGAGTGAGATTATAACCCCTATTTATCTAGTCTAGTCTTACAAACTATATATCACAGCACTTATTGCACACACCACAGCCAACATTTTTTTTATATGATTGCCAGCAAACTACTTGGGATTAAAAAGACTAGGCTTGTGTTGAACAGCATCTGTGGCCGGCAGAGTGATATTGCTTTGTACTGTTATCTGCATCTAGTATCCTAGCAGTCAGATAACTATTAGTTATCCTAACTATGTATCTACAGTTACCTGTATGGTCATATGTGGCTGTTTGCACTTGGATGGGCAAGCCTGTGGGCAGGAACAAAGTACCTTGTCCATACGTGTGTAGACATTATACATTACACCACCTGCTCATCTGTTGCTGTACGTGTGGTGACATCCAGCAGGCACAGCGGTCTGTAGGTAAGTGTATTATTACTGTTGAGCCCTTACTTTGGATCCCTTGAGCAACATTATAGATGTGCGATAGCACAGCTTTACTCACCATTATTAGGGTATGCAGGGCAATACAGACATCCACACACATATTTATGTAAATAACAGGGATGTATATAGAAATGTAGCTATGTGTGTATGATATGTTTATGTGTTATGTAGATATATGGGGAGAGACTGAGCTGTATGTTTTTATACATATATATATATATATGTGTGTGTGTCTATATATATATATATATAGAGAGAGAGAGAGAGAGAGAGAGGTATATATCTATTTGTGAATACATAGAGATAGCTGTACTATCTATGTGAGAGAGATAGAGACAGTGACAGATGTGTATTTATACATATATGTATGTATGTATACACATATCTATACATGGCAGGTCTTTTTGATCAAGGGGCAACAGAATTGCACTCAGTTTAACTAAGTGTATGTGCATACCAGTGGGACTGTCAGTACTTATAAAGTGACTCCAGCCTACACTACCTGTACTCCAGTCTGGGATTTTGTGTGTACAGACAATGACATCTGTCCCTGTTTCTGCAGTACTGCACTTCACTCAACTTGCCCATGGCATTCTTCAGCTGTCTGATATAATTAATATGTAACAGACGTTCACAATGTTACACCACACACACAGACTGACAGTCTGTAAAAACACCAACATAATAATACTTTGCATCCAAATGATGCAGATATTTCATATTTGAACCATCAACACCATCACCCATGCTAACTTCCCTAGTCCACTGAATCACACAAGCTGCCAAACAGAGAGGAATTATTCATCACACAATCAGTAGCATGCATATGTATGTTATTCCTGTGTTAAGTGAGACATACAATGTATGATCAATTTCTATGTCACTGCCCTGAGATTGCCTGACTGCTGATATACCATTGATGAGTTACTGTTAAGGCAGTTATATGGGACCACTGCTGCATTGGGGATGGGGGAACAACATCAACTGTTCTGCTGGGCTACACAGTAGTCCAAATATAATGTGACCCCAATGTTTAACATCTTCCTTGACTGATGTAGTGAATATTCCAACCATGATGCCCAGTGAATATTACAGAACACATACTAGTGGACTGGGAATCTGTAGTCACATGTGGATGCTACTTCTGTCCAAATAGCCCACTATATTTACTTGCATAAATGCAGCAGATCCATACATACAATACCATATCATAGTAATCCTTACAAGTACTGTGTAGGTTAGATATTTACTTTGTGACAGAACTGTAGTTCATGGCTGACTCTGGCTGATGCAAGCAGTACACAGCCAATACATCGATAGGTACAAGTTTTGTGGGTTGCCTGGCAACAATTTTAATTAAGTATGTAAGCAGGAGTAAGGTGTCAGCCCCTAGCTCCCTTGGTTGTCAGTTGTCTCTTAGCCAAAGCCAGGGCATACTGAGCATGTTTACATCTGCCTACAGGGACATCAGCAGTGGCTTCCTCCTCTGAGTCCTCCTGTGACTGTGGCTGTTGTGACCTAGGCTGGGGGGCTGTTTATCCCTTCCCTTTGCTGATCCTGCTGCAGCTATTTCTGCAGGCCATTGTAAGATAGGTTCTAAAGCAGATAATCACCATGTGCCATTGTAACATGTGTTTTAAGACAGGTGGGAGTAAGAGCACCACTATCCTGGAATCAACCACCATAGGGTTTGTAACAAGTAGTCTTGTGGCAAGATAAGACAGTGAATAATTACCCAGAAGTGTCCAAATAAGCACATCAGGTGCCATATTGGTTGTTTGTTGTTGAAACCTAGCCAATCTACATTTTCATGCTGCAATGATATACCCTTTCTTGTGCTAGTTCAATAAACTAGCAGACTTTATTCAGCAATATTTGGAGATGTGTTATTTAAATGAGATGCCAGTGTAATAAGGGAGAGCTTTATCTTACCTGGGAAATGAAGACACCCTCGTCAAGCATGTTACAGGCTTAAGAGTAAATTTGCTGAATCAGTTTAGCAGTCTCCCCTTGTCAGTATTTAGACAGATGATGATTAAAGGCAAGAGTAGGATCCCTTTATTAGTTATAATATCATATATAAGTAGACAAAAATAGATCCTTCACTACTATCTGTTTTTTTTAATTGTTCATAACTGCAATGAAGCCAATGCCAGCAATCTGGTAAATAATCACATTTTAATTGTAACAGGAATATAAAACCCAATGTTATACAATGCACTTATTGCAGTACTTATCAGCTATTTGTTTGCATATTTATAGCATCACTTAAATTACTCCTTTAAGAGACAGGGTTAGACGGTATTTAAACCATGTAATTCCCCTAAATGAACAAACATGGCTATAAAAACTGATCTGTAATCCTCTCCAGTGTTGGAGATGATAGGCTGGCTGACCACGAATCCCATGTGGTCACATACTGCAGAGGATGTTACCTTCACCCCGAAGAGCTATTGATTTGATAATGCATCGCAGAGATACTAAAGTCATCACTTATGTTCCAATCTGTACTACAGTCTCAAAAATTATAAAACTGTGCACTTACTGTTAATGAATTCATTGTTTGTTCTGCACCTGAAGGGTTATGGGGAACACCACTTCCATGTAAGTGCCACAAGAGTATGCAGCAAATCACGTGATGTTTTCACAGAGTAACTACATATCTACTTATAGAATCAAAATCAGATAAGGCATGCTGTATATCTCCAAAGATAACTTTCATCTTACATAGAACTATGTCTTTTTAATTTCTCAAAGTCTTTTGGGTTTTTGATACAATGACAGGAATGGACCCCATTCCTAAGTCTAAGTACGATTAAAAGTAAAGGGATTAAAAGTAAAGGAAAGTAAATAATGTGGGAAGAAATAGCCAGGGAATTGTTATGGCTAGGCTTGTATAGGCCCTAGGGCTGATAGCCTAGTACCAACCTATGAACCTATGAAATTAGTATTGTTTCTGTCTTTGATGTCAGCCAGTAGTGCTCTTCACAGCACCTGCAATGTGCCCAGTAATGAATCCTTCTGCAATTCGTATGGGGTTACATGGATTGGTAACATATCCAAATACGATTGTAAATTCTTTTTTATAGAACCCATCACTCCTACTACTATTGGAAATGTCTGGGTATCTTTCTTCCACATGACTCTCATTTCTGCCTGCAGATCCTGGTATTTTATGTCTTTGTGTCTGTCTGTACGCAAGACACTGTAGTTACTGGGTGTGGTGATTTCAATGATCAATGCTACTTTTGTCTTCTTTTCTTGGGCCACTATATCCGGTTTTCTAGCATCTATCTGTTGAACTGTTGGTAATGGGTGATCCCATGTGATATAAACTTCATCATTTTCTATGATGCTTTGTGGCGCATGTTTCCAATGTTTTTCAGCCACTTTGATACCATAATGTTTGCACAATCCCCAGTGCAACAGTCTTGCCACATTATTATGCCTTTCAGTATACAGTCCTTCTGCCATTAGTGTGTTGCAACCAGCAACATGGTGTGTGACTGTTTCCAATTTAGTTTTGCGAAACCTGCATTTGTCTGTTTTTCTCACATGTTCAATGAACTTTGTAAACCAGTGTGTCTGTATTCCACTATCTTGGGCTGCCAATATTAACCTTTCATTTCTTGGTTTGAATTCGCCTCTCCTTAGCCATTCCTGTGTTCGTTCTTGATCAACATGAGGCTCCTCCAGAAGTTTTCTATACTTGCAACTATATTTATGTTTTTTCCACATTTCTTGCCTTCTCATCTGGTCCTTCACCTTATAATCTTTATTTTATTTTTTGGCACATTCAGTTGCTGCCTGGTTTTTATCCACTTCTGGTTTGAGTTCCATTCCTGGTTGACATCAATTTGCTTCTGCTAGATTAAGCAGATACATCATCTTAGATTTATTCTCCTCATGTTTCAAAACTTTCACTACATTTGGATCTTGTGAGGTGAGTAGATATGTGTGGAGTCCCACAATTGCAGATCTATACATGTAATCAGTTTCAAGGAGGCCCATCCCTCCTTCGGAATGAGGAATATATAATCTTGGTATACAGTGATTTTTATAAATCATTTGGTGAGCATGAAACATCCTTCTTGTTTTAATATCCAATCTATCCAACACTTTTTGGGGCCAGTCAATCACTCCAAAACTGTAAGTTAGGACAGGAAGAGCAAATTGATTTATAGCTTGGATCTTGTTCCTAGATGTCAGTGCTGTTCTCAGGATTAATTTATGTCTTCTAAAGTATTCCTTACTGAACTTTATTCACATTTGTTCATGTTTTATTGCTGATCCTTCATCAATTCCCAAGTATTTATGCACTCCCTCTTGCTCAAGTTCTTTTATATCACATTCTTGTCCCAAACTGATGTTTTCCTGGTGCTGCACTTTCCCTTTTTTAAAGGTTGCTTTTGCACATTTATCAAGACCAAATGACATTCCAATATCATCTGAAAAAGTTTTAACAACCTGCAGCTGTACTTTCAGTTCTTCATCTGATGAGCTATACAGTTTTAAATAACTGACAAAGATAAAATGAGAAGTCATTAGACTTTGTTGTCTCAGTATGGTGCCAGACATGGCTGTGAGGTGTCACTGTCCTGCCCAAAAGAGATAATACTGGTAAAATATCACTTGATTCTCACAAAAGTGAGAGCAAAATAGATATAGTTTTTCATATGTGAAATCTTTCTATCACACTAGCTTCACCTGATACATCAGCAATATCAAGGGAAGCTACCAGAGACCTAGCAATAAAACTTGCATGATATGATTTTTCTTTTGAAATGGATTGAGGGCTTGTGTCTATCATCCACTAGATGATGCTATAGATATAGCTATGCAAATGAGATTTGGCTATTGCAGTCAATACTGAAATGATTCACCTGGACAATCTATATTGCTCCTTTACCTATGAGTGGCTAGTAAAACAAATTTCCAGGCAGAGTCACAGACTTTTGAAATAGTACATGCTCTCCAGCAGAGAATAAGTGTGTGACCAACCTTATGAGTATTGCCGGAATACTGTCTGGAACCCAACCTGCTTCATAGCCAAAAAGGCCAATGCATTACAGCAGGAATGATGTGCTAAAAGTTTGCTTGTAACCAAACACAGTTAATACCATAGAAATCTGGTGTAGTATTTTTTCTTTACAGACAATTTTCAACAAATGATTATCACCTGCTGAACTTAAACATCACACGTGATAAATTTTACTCAGTTTTAAAGTGAATACATGGTTTTATATCTTTGCATAGTAAATGTTACAATTTGAAATTGTCATGAAATTTAATTATAAGGGTTTCTTAGAAGTTATACTTCTTTGCTTGCTTCCCATGCCTTAAAGCATTAAAGGTACTTTTATTAGTCATAGCATCACTTGGGGGGCTTCTGCCCAAGATTCTTGAATGCAATGATGCAATGAACTGCAAAGTTAATCATCTGTGCTTCAGAACTAAATGTCAAGTTTCTGTTTACACATATTAATATGTATCAGGAGACAATGATGTATTCTGTGCTGAATTTTTGTGAAACCCTTTTAAATACTGAACTAAAATACTGTATTTCTCTATCAGATAAAATTATGTAATTCCAGCCTAGTAGACCTGTAACTTTTTAAAGATGAGAAAACAGGATTTGGTGTTAATCCCATTTTGTCAAATTTGCTCCCTACAGTATTATTACTTCCCAGAAGTGTTTGCATAGTTCATGATCTAGCATTGTGGGGAGGTGGGGGTTGCCCCACACATTCTCCAACCAATATAAACCTCCTTCAGGCTTGTATCATTTCTGGAGAAGGGAGGTTAAACTTGACAAAATGGGGGTCCAGTGTGTTTACCCTTAATAGTTAAGACTGTACTCAAAAAATTCTGTCACTTGCCTTGCAAGACATTTGTTATATGTGTGTGTGTGTGTGTGTGTGTGTGTGTGTGTGTGTGTGTGTGTGTGTGTGTGTGTGTGTGTGTGTGTGCTTGTGACAGAGATGGACTGGGAAGAGCTATAACACTAATAACTAGTTTCACATGTCAGCTAAAACATCCCAGGTATAAGTTTTTATGCATCTTACAAATATGCATTTAAAGCCACCTCTCCACCCATCACCCTTCTAGTTGGAACACTCCCTTCCAAATATAAAAAAATGCAGCAAAGAGTGGAGGAGTTTATAAGGGTATAGGAACAAACCGGTAATGGCATTCAAATTCAGCTAATTAGTGCCATAAATTCATCAAAATGTTTTCACATTTATTTGGACTTTTTCTGTAGAATTTTGCTTGTAATCTGATATAGTACTCTTACAATGTTGGGATTTGGACCTAAGAAAAAATAATTTCTCACAGTTTTTGTAGTATAATTTTGCTGTATTTTTAAGCCAGTGTATCACATTTCCTCTTTGCTATGTCATGACTCAAAGGCTTTGAACTCAGAAACTAATAAATAGATAAGTAAATAAATAATTGAATCAATTAATCAGCCAATAGATAAAATAAATAAATACATAAATATATAAATAATATACTCCAAGGAAAAAGAAAAACAAGTCTATGCCTCAGCATTTATTTTGCAAATGTGATTCATCATTCATTAGTTTTCCTAACCAGCTAAGAAACACTAGACATAAGTTTTGTTTCCATGGTGACCTATGATTTTTGGTCCAATTCCTTAATTGTTTTCTTACTCACGTATTATGCTATTATAGATTGTTAGAATCAAATCTAAGGCTGCAGAATATTTAAAAAACAATTTCTGAAACTATATGAAAACTTTAATGACTGAATATAAATATATATATATATATATATATATATATATATATATATATATATATATATATATATATATATATATATATATATAAATATATATATATACACACAATATATATATATATATATATATATATATATATATATATATATTTGGTTATAGTTATAATAAAATTAGTCATTTGTTAATCACATATGCCTTTTGAATACCTTTTCAGGGGTGACCAGGTATCAATCTCTGGTTAAGTGACTTCTCAAGGTCAAGGCAAATGAGGGAATGGAACCCTGTACCACAGAATCTATAGCTCACAGCCTTAACCCTCTGCTCCAGATGTTAGACTACCTGTGTATGTATATGCATGTATGTATGTGTGTGTGTAAATATATATATATATATATATATATATATATATATATATATTTATATATATACATATCTATATATATATATATATATATATATATATATATATATATATATATATATATATATATTAAGTTAAATTATCTTGAGAGTTAATTCATTTCAGAGCAGCTCTATCCTTTTAGTGGAAGGGCTGCATAAGATATCCTGTTTAGGACTGTCTCTTACAAACTGCTAGGGCTAAGTCATACAGCACTATACTCCACTTTATTTCCTAATTACAGATTCCTCACTCTATCACTTCATGATGTAGCACTCATCTCAGATGAATTGTTTTTTGGATAAACCATCACTGCAGTAACTGCTGTAAACTTCATTTCAGAAACATAGACTGTTGCATGCTATAATATACATATACAGTTACAGCACTATTCAGACAAAAATGGGTCCATATTTAACATGGTCATCTGGCCGTGGTAAAAGATCAGCTATTACATGCTATAGCATCCTATTAATTCTGTTTACAAAGAAAACTAGAGACGGTTTATAGAATCTGCTGTTGTTAAAAATGCCCTAACTTAAAAAGATAAGACTAAAAGTACCCATACTCAAGAATTAGGAAGCACTTAAGAAAAAGCTTTACTTTTGTGTGAGAGCCAAGTCCCTGTACTCCCCAACATGATATATATAATCCACTGCACACTTACTACATCTTAAACAGAAAGCCGAAGAAAGGCATTATTTTGCTCTTCTCTCAGTAAGCTCTTTCATAATTTCAAACAATCATTAGAACAGCTCATATTCTGGACAAATTCCAGTCCAATCAGTTTACTAACTGTTTAACCACAGTGAGTTAAGGCAACCATTTTACTACCATTAACTATGTGTTTTTCCAGACTTTTGAGCAGTAAATAATTCATTAAGTTTTATAGTAATTTTAATCTACTTTTTCAAAATTTGTGAGGCACAGCACAACAGAAACAAGGCACTTGAGGATGTTTTGTATCATCCAATATTTGCAGATCCATTCCCAAACTAAGACTATTCTGGTTGAGAACTAACTAACCACTGTAACTAAAATAGACTAACAGTCAAGAATAACAGTAGCCCTCATGTCAGTAGTACAGGGTCTATGTTCACTTGCTGAAGTGAAATAAATGTGAACAGCTAAACTGTGAACAGGAAACAACAAATATGGACATTACTGAACGAAGACGTCTACAAAAATAAACACATTGAATGGCCATAGTCGGCCAACATCATGAACACAACCAACCAAGGTGGGAGGCTTCACCCCACCCACACCCCCTAACTATATATACCAACTCCAAGATCGCACTACAGTGGGGAATAAGGCAAATTTCCAAGGCTTACCTTCAGTTACCTTATGCATTGTGTTATTTCCTGGTTGTTGGCCAACCACGGCCATTCAATGTGTTTATTTTCATAGAAGTCATCATTTGGTAATGTCCGTATTTGCTGTTTCCCATTAACGGTTTAGCTGTTTGCATTTTTTTAAATTTAGTAAGCGAACATATACCCAGTAGGACATATGTGTCCAGAAAAAAGATCCAATGCAAAATAAATAAAATAAAATAAAATAAAAATCATATCCTAACTGAACTGGACTCAAACCACTGACAGAGTATCTAGTATCTACTCCGTAGATGGTGTTAGATAATTCTGTGCATATCAACTAATTGATGTAACCACATTTGCTTTTTCCACAAGTCCTAATGTCAAATGTCTAGCTGAATGTAGAATGAAAAGATCAGATGCTGAATATATAACCAGTTAAGAAAATACTGCTAGGTCCTGTCTCTTGTCTCTGTGAATCACTCATATCCCAGAACTTTTATAGAGTCAGGCAGATGACACTGGAAAAAATGCAAAGTATAAACAGCTCCATCTGTATAAACCACCCTTAAAGTTTATTCATCCTAAGGGAAACTATAGGTAAGAATATTCATCTGATTAAGAAAGATGTAAACTATGACAATCACCCCTCTCATCCTATGATTGAGCAAACCATGGCAATCACCCCTCTCATCCTATGATTGAGCAAACCATGACAACCACTCTCCTCATCCTATGATTAGGTATACCATGACAACCATAGCCCTCATGCCATGATTGGGAAAGAAGCAGATGCTAGAGCACTGTATTTCAACAAAGTTGAAACCTTGATATATTCTCTCAATATAAACTGGTCTTCAAGGAAAAATAGCCTGGCATCTATACTGAAACCTGTAATCATCTTAGAAATATCAGTGACACATTTTAAGACAGCAAAGGCATCCCTGCAGGTCTGCATGGTCTTTCCTGTGAATAGATACTTACATCAGCTGAATAGCTTACCCAATTTCCTTTGCCTAACCTAGATTCCACATGCTTTTTCCTTGTAAGAAATTAAACACCATTATATGTTACAACAGACAAAGCATTACATAAACATGACCAACTATTTTAGTAACAGAAACTTATGGCCTATAATAAAGACACATATTAGGGCATATTAGTTCATTGGTTCATAAATTCATGGGTAGCTGCTACGCATGTAGTTCAGGAGACAACCGAGGAGCCTAGCACAACTTCTCACTTGCCACAAGGTATTGCCTGTTTTAAGTGATTTGATCACTGTCATAAAAAAGAAAAAATAGAGCTGTTGGAATGAAATTCTGGACTACAGAAGCATCATAACATGAGCGAATAACTTTTTAACAGCAATAAAAACAATGCAGCAGCATATCCATACTCAGTCTTTTATCTTCCACTGTAGATGACTGTCTGCTGTATAGTATATTATCAGATATGCCATGGAACACAGCTAACCAAACTTCCTAGTATCACAGTATTTTCACAGGTTTATAGGTCTAGCTTGCTATTGTGGATTCTGCTGCCAGGTGTTGTCCCCATTTGTTGACCCTCTCAACTTTAAGCTGAGAAGCAAAAGAAAAAAGTAGGTCCTCTTCTTGGACTTGGGGGGAGCTCTTCTCCTTGGATTTGTGGAGCAAAAGAAAAATAATCTTTCCATTTAACTTTACAAATCCACTTTCTACAGGCTACAGCTTCTACTGTTTATGCCATATATGGAGTGCTACTTGAATAATGGTAATACACTGAAGACTATACCATCTAACACTTTACACATGGGACATCTGCCTCCCTTCATCTCACCCTAGTTACACTTCTGCATTGGCTTCCCAAGCTAAATATTAAGCAGTGGGTGAAGTGACGTAATCAGTACAGGAAGACATGTGAAGCTAAGTATCTCTGGAGATAAGTGGAGTGAAGCCATGAAAAAGTCCCAGACTGATCCCCACTTAAACACAATAGGACTTCCAATAACAAATCCTAAGAATTAAGTAGGAAAAACCTCAGTGACATCAGTTAGTTAACATAAATTATGAAATTATGCACTCATTTAACAGTCAGTGTAACTCATGCACTCAAGCATAGTAAAAAGGATCATTTTACATCCGGAATATAAAAAACAGGATTGTTTATTGTACTCTGTCAGTGCATGGGTATAATGCTATACAAGTAGGTAAGTGCTCAGAACATATAATAACATGAGCAGGTAAATAGTGAAATAGATCATTAATATGCATCTCAACCTCTGGGGCAACAACTGTATGTGAAAAGGGTATCTCACCTGAAGGGTGAAAACTGCCACTTCAGATAAAGGTAAACCATTTAGTAAACATCACAGTATGATAACCTATGGAAGGAAGTGAATGTAATGAATGCCAATAACATTAGTAAAGACTGGGTGTAGCCAGCTAGCACCAAGGCTGGCACTGCAGCCCCACTTTCCTCCAAGCGCATCAGAACCCAGAACAAATTAAGGTTTCTAGGTAATGAATAGGCTATATGCCTTTGTGTATATACCTATCAATTGTCCAGATTCTTAAAGAATGTCCAGATTTTTGCCTCATGTTTTTGGTCTGTTCCCCATAAAATGTTTGTTTTTCTGGCAAATTACTGAGGATTGATGCCACTAAATAATGACATACATACATTTGAGTTTCAGAGTTCATATCCTACAGAAAATGCATGCCAACACAAATCCTGCTTTTCTAGCAACTTTCAAAGTTTGTAAGAGCAATATTAAAACCTGTCTATATTTTTAGGCAGTTGTCCTCCCATTATTTAAGGCATCTAGATTTCTTGTGCAAGGAGGGAAGCTTGTGGACCATTTTAAGTTTAGTCAATTTGTCTTCCAAATTTGAGAATTAATCTGTGCACCATGCATTTTAAGGTAAATATTTTAACTTTCACACCTTGATGTTCAGTGCTAGGAACGTAGGAGCCTAAAAAACAACCTCAATGCTGTACAGATCCTACTAACCCTGGAAAACATAAATATATGCATCATCACAGAGACCTGGTTCAAGACCAGTGAAAATACTCCATTAGTGCAGGGCTTCAATGCTTATCACTCATACAGGCACAATGCATTAGACGAATGCACAAAAGGCAGAGATGTCTCTATATTCTTAAAAAAACTCACCTCCAGACTTATTAGACAAGATAATGACCCGGAACTCTTCCACATTCAACTTACTATGAACAAAACTCCTTATCATGTCACTGTTAATTACAGAGCCCACTCCATGTTTCCTTTGCCCATAACTCCTGCCTAACCACTGTGGAGTCTTTATGTACTAAAACACTTCAACTGTTCCTCCAGAAATGGAGAGACTTATACATCCTCAAACATGCATGCACAGTGATTTCCAAACTTCATCAAAACAAACTCTATGGACCAGTTAGTCTACATAACAGCCATGGGCAATAAAATCCTTAACTTGGCCCTTAACCATACGAGGCAGCTCTGCTCCCAGTCAGTTGCTACCTCCTCCTTAGTCAAACTTGACCACATGTCAGTCACATTCAGCATAAGACTGAAGCATGAAGCATCCTCCAATACCTCAGTATTCAGAGACTATGTGAATGACAGCTTACTAAAACTGTGTGATGATCTGTCAAAATTCAAAAGTCCCCTCCACCTCGATGACCCTGCTGCTCATGAAAAATCCTTTACTGAAAAATTATATGCACATGAAAATAGGTGCATAGACACAGCTGTTTCCCTCAGAAATATATTTATTTATTGTATTTTACATTTGTTTGCCAGAAATATCCGACTGGGCCAGATGGCCCCTTTTTTAGTGGAGGCCTGGGGAGAAAAGCTCCATTGCAAAGAAACTAAAAATACAGTTAGAAAGTCATTACATGCCATAGGATAAAAACATACATTAGGAAACATAGATACAAATGCAAGAATATAACATAAAATAGTTCAGTATTTAAAGCTTTGTTACAGAGAAGATAGAAAATTATACTAAATCACAGTTGTGTAAACTACGGCAATCTTGAGGTGGAGGGCAAGAAGGAGAAACAAGTGGAAGTGAAGGAAGCTAGAGATAGTTAGGGAGAAGTCTGAGCTGTGGACAGCATATGAAAAGCATAAAGGGATTATTTATTTAATGTGTCTGTGTTTCTGTAGGAAGAGCGGAGTAGAAGAATTTAAGACTTGGATAGTAAATGTTGGTACAAGAGTTGAGTGGATGACTGGAGAGGTGTGGGGTGAGTGTTCATCCTGGGGAAGAGCAGGAGGAGAACTAGTTGTTGTTTAAGTAGTTTTTGAATAGTGATTTGAAATCTTTTGTATTAGTAGTGTTTACAATTTGTTGTGGAATGGAGTTTTAGATCTTAGATATTTTGTACAAGAAGAGGGATTCACCAAAAATATTACTGACTTTTGCATTTTTTAGTAATCATTTATCTGAATTTTAAGGTTCTATTGTAATGCTGTACTAGGTCTTTGAGAGCTGGGCAGTAGTCTGGATTGTAGATGATGGAATGTATGTTAGTTAGTTGGTTTAACTGGAGGAGGTTAGGAAGTTCACTCCAGTTTAGTTCTTGTAGAACAGAGCACTGATGAGTTATATATGGGAGGATTAGGGCAAATCTAGCTATTTTGTTATAACAGGCCTCAAGTTTATTTAGCTCAGTTTTTGTTAGTAAAGATAGGGGAGGTGTATAGTAAGTTAGAGAGGAGATGTGTTCTTGCTATGGTCTGTCTGATGGAATTGATATACTATACCAAATTCAATAACAATCCCCTATGGTGGAATACTAATGTAAGCATGCTCTATAATAAAAGAACAAAAAATACCTCATTCCATGGAGAAATACATTTAACTCTAAAGAAGGCAGACGCACTCTTGTTACACTAAGGAACTTGGGACCTTGATAAAATCAACCAAAGTCCAATTAGGTGTAAGAAAAAACACCCAGGTGAAAGATAACCACAAAGCCTTCTTTAACTATGTTAGAAACCTCAGAAGTAATGTCCATCCCTGTGCAGAGGTAATAATAAATGACACCACCTATGCAGGCCCAGAGGACATAGCCAATCTGCTAGTGTTAAAATTTAGCACCAGCTTTACCTACCTACCTTCCAATATTCCCAGATCACATACCTGCAGCTCTGTCTTCCCCCAGTCTCCCAAGAACAAGTCCTCAAAGGACTATTCAAAGCCAAGAACACTGCTTCTCTGGGGGCAGATAGCATACCAAGATGCCAACTCACTAGCCAGAAACAGGCTCTGCAAACTCTGTAGAGAAATTATTCAGTAATTCAGGAAATTATAGACTCATAAATCTGGCAAGCTTCATCTCTAAGGCAATGGAAAGGCTCATTGTGGAATTAATAAGCAAGGATATAAATAACCAGCAAATCCTTGACCCAAGCCAGTTTGATTTTGTCAGGGGTGGACTCCCCCTACTCAACCTGGTCAACATTTTTTTTGAAAATGTCACAGGAACAATTGTTGAAGGATAATCCATACACACCATATATTTAGATCCTGTAAAGGCACTTGACACCATGCCATAATTAGGTATTGTTAATAAACTGTCCCAGCTAAATATCAGTCCTTACATAAGTCTATGGATAGCAAATTGGCTCTCAAACACAGCCCAGGAAATTAGGGTGGAGGCTTCATCTCCTCCAGAAGACCCGTCATCGGTGGTGCATCCCAGGGCAAAGGGGGTGGCTGCTTAAGGGGCATTATGGGCAGTTTCCTATGGAGTGTGTGTACAGTAGAGGAATTCATTTAATTAGCTGTGTTTGATAACATGGCTTTTTAAATGGATGTTGATACTGCATTCATGCTTGTATTTATTAGCTTGCTAAAGCTATAACAAGGAAATTGCAATAGCTATTTAATTATAGTTTGAGCATTTCAGAGTAGAGTTTGTTTTGGTTTTAGAAGGCTTTTTTGGTTCCCCAGTTTGGGTTGAGTGGGGTGCCAGCCTGTGGGATTGATATGGCACTAAATTGACTCTGTACCTTATGGTCCCCTTGACCACTGCTTAGTATTATTTCTATGCTATCTTATGCTTCTATGTTCCAGAGGAAAGAGCTTAAATTCCTAACTTAGCCAGCAGGTCTGTTGGTTTGTGGGTATAGTTGTAAGAAGACAGCATGGGCCATCTGAAGATAGTCTTACACAACTTTTTTCAGAAATAGATGTTTTATCTGTGTTAGCTGTGGAAACAGTGTGGATAGCATCCTCATGTGCTACAGTCCAGATATCCATCACATTCAAATTCACAATATACCCCAGCCTTTGTCAAACCACACTGTATCTTTGCTAGAAAGTTACAGATATTCACACAAATATTCAGATGGATCTAAAACCTCACTGAATACAAAATGGGAGACTATTTACAATTGCATGTTCACTTTTCAAAATACATTATTACTTTCAGAACGACAATGACCTGATGCGCATATTTTATGATGCACTTCATGCCAGAGACTTGCACTCCCTTTACTCCCCTTTGAACTTTTTATTTAGTGGCATGACAAGAGTGGAAGTGTGATACAAAGGTTGTACATTTGACACTTAGGGCCAGATTCAATAAAGCCTACACTAAGTGTACACTGTTCTGTGTGAACAGACGACACAGACATAATGCACACCTTCTTCCTCCTAATTTTATTTTCCTACTGATATTTTTGAAACTTTAAATATTGGCAGGAATTCATAAAGGTTACCACAAAGAGTACACTACATGTACACTTAGTGTAATATTTCTAAGTAACTAGAAGGCACAAAAATATGATAAGAATTTTATTGAATAGATATTGTGTACACTTAGTGCAGACTTTATTGAATCTGGCCCTTATTTTATAAATACAGTTGTAGCAGTTGTAATAAAGGGGGATACTGCCAGCTCAGCTATCTGGAATTTTGTAAATAATTATATGTCACTTGTGAATATCAATGATTCATATAAGATGCTTGTGTTACAAATGTATTAAAACTGTATGTCATGTGTATATCAAACTGCTTGAAGGTATTTGCAAAGTGCTGCTTGAAATGTAACCACAGTGTACCCTACTGGAAAAGAACAGAAATTTACATGCACTAATGTAACTGTTTAAATGTATATATTTTAACAGTGGAAAGTGGGAAACAGGAGGCTAACCTCAGTCTAGTAAATTTTAGAAAAATAGCTTAAATTAAATTACTTTATGGCTATGCAATAAAATATTATATCTTTCAGTTTCAATGCAGCAAGGAGGTACAATGTCTAAAACTATGGAGCTTTCTGTATTGTCTTGGAAGTGTTTTGCTTTATGACTTACAGGATCTGCCAAAGATCTGAGGAAAAGCCCTTGTCTATGTATTTTAACAGGTAGATGCTAAATGCTACCAGCTGCCATCAGTGATTGATTTGGGCCTGAGGACTAGAAGTCAGATGACAAGAAATTATGTCATTCTGCAAGCTAGCCCCAAAGTAATATTTGAAATATTAATTTGAGAACTCTCTGAGAGAGACACAGCATTCTGTATTCTGTCTTTGACCTGACAACAGCTAGAAGATCCATTTACCACATTTGCCTTGCTCTAATCAAGTAAGTTTCTAGGGAACAGTACAATTTTTCTTAGATATTGTCAGGAATATAGCAAAGCTTAGTTTAGATATTTTTCTTTGCCTATTTGACTCTGTCCTGCAATGTTGTTTTAAATATTTATTGTGATTTTGAACTCTGATGTCACTTTCAATATACATTTAGTATTTTCCTTGTTCTTTTATTATGTATTATTAAATATATTTAAACCTTTCATTGTGGCTGATCTTTGTGAGCTATATTTAAGTTTTGAGAGTACTTGCATATTTATTTGGTGACACTGTATGGGCCACTCCTAATAGCCTTGCTCTTGGTGAAACTGCCATTTGCATTAACATTACACAGTAAGATTGGACACCCTTTGTTAAATGCCTTAAAGTAACTGATAAGGAGTTGGCTGGTGGCAGTGATAACTACCTTATAGTCTGGGCATAAGGCGGCATAGCTAGTAAACCTGTGCCAGCCTTTCCCAGGGGTGTGTGTGTGTAAATCAAACCTCAAAGAGTGTGTGTCAGCTACTTGAGCAGGGAAGGGAAGCAATGGTTGGACAGAGAGGGTGCTGGAGGGCTTGGCAGGATACTCAGTTGAGATCTCAACTCTATAGCCATGCCAGTGAGGAGTCTTACTGGGGATCTGGAAAAAGAGGGAGAAACCAGCTGCAGATTGACTGTGTTCTCTGTGTGCTCTTAAGGGAAATTGCACTTGATGCAGAGAGCTGCATCTGGAAATGCTGTGTGCGTACCTCTCATCTTCTCAATATACATCCCCTACTGGAGTTAGTTGTGAGGGTTTGGGCTCCTTGATTACTAGTTCAGTGGTGGGTCATCACACAGTCACTGAGTATGAATGCAGTATAAACAACATTTTGACATCACATATAAATAGACCTCCTAAAGCAGTGCTATATTTTGGTAAAGATACACACTGTTTTTAGTTATCACCAAAAATGTCATCTTTAATTTGGCTAGCCCTACTCAGTTCTTTTATAAAGCTTTTTTTAGTATTTCCAAGAAGAGCTGAGAACTAAGGGTAAAAAGGAAGCACACTATGTGCATCTAAAATCACATTTCTCACAGAATTACATTTTTGCCCCATCTTCTCATTATTAAGTAATGCCTACAGTACAGACTTATAGAATGAGGTCTTGAGCTCTGGGAATTAGCTCAGTGTGCAAGAAAATGAGAACATGAACCATAAAGCATGGTCTGAAATGTTTAATATTAAGCACATTATCAGAATTTTGTTCAACATTAAGTATCCCCTTTCTCAAGTCCTTTGGGCACTTCATAAAATCTGTGAATATTTAGGTTATGTCACTTACAGTTAAAGCTAATCGGTTTTAGCAGTTTATAGTATATACTTTGTTTATATTAATTTTACAGTCTTGTGGCTAGTAATCATGAAGATGTACAGTGGATTGCATATTTGTCTTTGTAGCCTTTACAATCTCTAGGTTTACTGTATATGCTTGTTAAAATGTATGTTGTTTTATAATAACTTAATGCAACAGTGTAAGGATGACAGGAGCTGTCTGAATTTCAGCATGACTACTCTGGCAGTAAAATATAAGAATTCTAGCTTTCCAGACTATCTGATCTTAACTTACTTTTACTTTGTAGAATTAAGCAAATTGTTCTTAAGGAAGGATGGAGATGGATACACAAAGCCTCAAATTAAATTTTGTCTCTGTGCCACTAAGTCCTGTTTGCAGTCTGGGTCTGCAGGAAATCATAAAGTAAATTTTTGCTGCTTGCCCATAAGAGATAAGTATCAAGTTGCTGAATCTCAGACATGAGAAAGCTAGATCCACATTTATAAGAGAAGTGTGATTTGGTTAATTATTTCAGCATTAAAACATAATAGGGCAAACTATTTATGCTCATGAGTCTGGTAGTGCCTTTTAATACAGCTATGCACTTTGTCATGCTGAGCAAAAGTCTTAAGAAAGTGAAGATCTTTCTGAAAACTGTACTAAAAAAATATAGTGTTATCATTTCCACAAACTGAATGCAAACTTGCCATTTTGCATTGACATATGCTTGCTCATTACATATACTAATCAAGTTAACAGGGCTCATTTTTTCTGATAGTCTGCCAAGCAGTATTCTGCCTAAAAGTGTTATTATTAACCATTAATTAAAACTGAAATGCACTATAGGTTAGTTTCTAACAGCAGGGAAAAACTTACTTTTCAAGCATCAAGCTTGGGGCCACAAAGGCATTTAACCTTTCATGAGTAAGTACAGGTTTAACATTTGAAGTTGTTCAAGGTAAACTTCATGTAAACAAAAAACAGATATAAAAGACCATCGGCTCTTCTGTTTGGTGTAATTTTTGTGTTGAAATTCATTCTGAAGATTGCTTTAACTTTTAAAATGCTTTTGCCAAAATACAAGTTCTACTATCTTGTCATTACAACAAAATGTCAGTACCATACTTCAGTGTATAATGTATTAATCTCTATTGAAAATATACATATCTAAATGTCTTTTAGGAGTGTTATGGCCTGAAATGATTTGCCAAATTATAGCCCTTTCATGCTGAATGTTTCTCATTATTGTTTTGTTTCTCATTATTTTTGTGTTACTTGCAGCTTGCATTAAGTTCACAAATTAGGCCTACTTCTGGTTATATGTTCCTAAAATACACATACAGAGGTGACATCTTTCTGTGTATATACCTTAACGTACAGTCTAGTCTTATAATACTGATTGCATTAAACAATCAATAGGAACAGGCAGACTGATGCACCATTATTTTACTTAGTTCACAGTTTTAATCTAGACAATGATTGTAAACATAGCCCAGATATAAATCCTTATTCAGTGGTATACTTACTAAGTTCACATGATAAAATGTTGATGACAAGCTGTAACATCTGGCTAATATCCAATCGAACTGCCATCAATTAACATGGCATCCAAATATCCAGCTGAACTGCCATCAAATAATGTGACATCTCCCACTATCCTGGGTCAGTAACTAAGAAGTTTCAATCATCACTACTGACTCCAATCTGAGACTGTCACTTAAACAGGAGTAATATTTCATAATTTTCCTCTAAGAGCACAACAGGAACATGCTCTATAGCCTGGAAATGGACTGTATACTTTTGTCCACCACTAATGCAACTCATTACACACTTCAGAGTAATGTGTCCCAGTTTAAGATGTCTGATACACTCACACTTAAATAAAATACATCGCACACATCCAAAACTTCTGGGAAAGCCTGACATATATTTCCAGCTGTGTCTCTTCCCCAAATTAATATGGCAATGCTGCTACCAATCAGAGGGTCTTCATGCCCTTCTAAAGAGGTGCCCAATTATGAAAGTTAAATATTAAAACAAATAGCAACAAATGACCTAAGCAGCCAGGCTTTTGGAGTGGCCCGGGAAGTTAACAAGTTAAGTATAAGCTCAAATTACTAAAGGAAAACACTGATAGTCTAGCCACAATGTAAGTTAATAAAATATTTACTATTGAGTAAAATTATTAAAATATAAAATAGTAATTTCCAATAAACAAAATGAACACAATCACCAGGAAAATTAATAAATTCTGTAGGACATAGATCCAACATTCAGAAAAACTCTAACTGATCTAGCTGATTAGTTATAATTTTCTAACTAACTAAAGAACACTGTCCCTGATCTAAACAGAATTGCTACAACAGAGCAAAGGCAGGCTTACAGTTTTTGGTGAGTCCTTTTTGGGTATCCACTACACAGTTCAACTGTCAACTAACTGTAACTGGCAAATGACTTCAGGAGACTATTTTACAGACTAGCCTAACTGTTCCAGTTCTAATTTTCATTTCATATTTTTAAATTCAGCAGCTGTTTTCTAAAAGTTCCTTCCTGTCTTTCAACTTCTAACAGTAACACAAAGCAACTGTTAACATTCTGATGACATAATTTGCTGATCATCTGAATCTGAGACAGTTTGCCTTTAGACTCTCCCTTCATAAACTGCGCAGTTAGAAATGCAGACAGATACTATTCAAATCTTCAAAAATTATGTTCAAAGAGATCAGAAATCAACATGTAAGAACTCACCCACATTATCATATTTAGTCATGCTGGCAGACAATATACAGGACAATCTGAAATTATATACAAAACTTTAGCCAGGAATGCTAGCACAGATGACAGTATCTAATGTCTTTACACAAGTGTCATTTTAAAAATTGAGACAGAAATATATTTACAACCCTTTAATACAATGTGTGTGTGTGTGTGTGTGTGTGTGTGTGTGTGTGTGTGTGTGTGTGTGTGTGTGTGTGTGTGTGTGTCTATATATATATATATATATATATATATATATATAGATATATATATATATATATATATATATATATAGAGAGAGAGAGAGATAGAGATATACATGTCACACATGCACACACATGCATACACATGTGCATGTGCACACACACACACACACACACACACACACACACACACACACATATATATATATATATATATATATATATATATATATATATATATCACACACATATATTTATATACATAGAGAGAGAGAGATTCTTTACAACATAATCAGAAATTAAAAAGGAAAATAATAATTTCATAATTTCCAACATCTGTTGGACATTTAATAAACACCACTTATTTATCCAGCAGGTGCTTCCTCTTCAATCTTTAAGGAGATATTAATTTTTCAGAGGATTTCTTCATGATAGTTCATGAGGTCAACCCCAATTTCATATTGGTCTTGGCAGTATATCCAAAGAATCATATGCTGACCATAACAGCACCATATACTAGACTCTGATGCAGTAAAAACATTCTAAGTAGAAGCACAATAAAAGCTAGGGGTATCCATTGCATATTAATACATTTTGCAATTCTGATATGGAAGCATACCTTTCCTACTATTAAAACAAACGTCTCTCACTTGAACTTTTTAAAACTTTTTTTTTTAATTGTTCCCATTTTTATTAATAAAATAGTGTTTAGTTTCCAACCTCCAACATACTTCCTGGTTACCCATAAAAAAATAGATAGTAACAAAATATCTATAAATCTGTTAATAACTATGTTATGAGGTATAACAGTAAAAGGGTTCTTGGCATTAAAAGTAACAACAATCAAATGATCAATATAATGTGCTTCTCCTAAACTATCAAGGAAGTGCCAGGAATCTCATAAAACCACTTCATATGCTTCAGCAACATCTTTAACATCCTTACAATATAATATGTTTAACTTCCTACTAATTGAGGACAATGAAGTATTTTGAATTGTTACTATTACACAAGAAACTGAGAATTTCCAGACAGAAAATATTTAGAAAGATTAAAAGAGAAGTTAGAAGAAAGAAAACTACTTATATAAGAAAAACTGTCAAATGTTTCAAATAAAAATTTGTGTGCATTAATAAAACGGATTTATGAAAACATTATGTAGGTGGAGGAACTTTGAGCTGCCTGAAAAAAGTGACAGAGGGAGTGTCAAAATACAAAGAATAAAACACAGAGATTTTTGAAGGGTCTAAAAGAGAAACCTTGGCATGGGGAAGAACAAGAGATCTGTTATGGTGGAACACTTATGCAAAGGAGAATGACAAACTAATTTTTACAAAAATCTCCTCCAAATATAATTGAAGAGAAATATATGCAGAGGTATCCAAATCTGGAATATTTCACAATACAAAACATAAGAAAACAATTATGAAATATAGCAAAAAGGATTAGTAAAATAGTAATAAAACAAACAGCAATTTAAGTTATGGATTTGCTGTGAAGTGAAGGATTTAGTGTGGAGAATCCAACACAGTCAATATTTGGAGCATGATAGAATTATGGGTCCCCAGATAAAGGAGCAGCAGATGAAGCAGGAGGCATCTGAAGAAGATTTGAAACATGATGATGCTCTGGAACCTTTTGCAGAAGACTGGTACAACCAAGGAAAGGAGCAGAAATGGTAGAAACTCTGACACAGGTAATGTTGTAGAGTAATGGGCCATATGATTCCCATATGAAGAAGCAGCAGATGAACTGGGTGAATCTGAAGATGACATGCCACAGGATGATTTTCTGGAACTTTCTGTAGATTACTCACAGGAAACAGAAGCAAAGAATATGTTCTCAATCCAGAAAAAAAAAGATTTAAGGGAAGAGCTAATTATTTAATAGATTAAATAGAGATAGACAGATATATTACAAAATATAAAATAAATAGATTACATGAAATAAATAAGACACAAAATGGTAGAATATTGTTAAAACAGATGAATGCAGTAATCAGGATTATTAAGAGAAATTCATGTGATATAACAGAAATAAATAGAATATATAACTGTGCAACTAAACTAATAATTGATAAAGTGTTACAACAAAAATGTAGAGAAACAAAGAAAAGTATGGAAATAAATAAAATTCCAGCATGGTAGGATTAAATATAGAAAGCGACAAATCAAATAAGATGAGCCATATCACTGTTAGAAGAATATAGAAAAGAAAATGGGTCATCAAACACACTTAGACAGATGTGGTAAAAGCAACACACAGTATCAAAACAGATAAGGACATATATAATATTATCAGTAATAAACTAAAAATATCAGCATGGGTAGAAAAATACAGAAAGGAAAAATAGTAAATAAGCAATTCAGTCCCAGAAAGATTCTATAGAGAACTGGGAAGCAAAGCAAAAGGTATAGATACCTCACCAAAAAGGTAGAAGAACAGGTGCATTTTGGAGAAGTATTTACGAAGACCATGTTAAATATGAATGAATGAAAAGCAACAGTAAGGAGCTGTAATATAGAGGATATTAAATGGGATGAAGTAACAGCCACAGAAACTGAGACAAAATTAAGAAAATATTTTTTTGGAAAACTCCACACCCAGATGCAGTACCTCAGTTCTGAATAAAAGCATTATCATCTTTCTTAAAGATTTAGCCCTGAATAAGAATTTCTTATATGTGTAACTTGCACAAACCAGTCTGGTTAACAACAGGAAAAATTATAGTCCTCCTTAAGAGAGACCATGTAAGCCATCCTAAGACTTATAGACCAATAACGTGCCTTCCAACAATATACAAACTATATACTCAAACTGTTTTTATTAAAAAAAAAACCCTCAAATATGGCAAAAGATCAAAACAGTAACAAAAGTAAGTCATATGGAAGAAAGGACCATTTGTTGCTTATTAAAGCCACAATAATGACTTTTAAAAAGGGGAAGAATTTACTTATGGCATGTATAGATTGAAAAGAAGCATCTCACTTTCATGGATAAAGATATACTTACAGATGTATAAGACACAGCCTGCATTGAACAATTACATTAGAATGACCATGAAACAGTGGCAAATCACTTTGCAGTTGACCCAAGACCAAGGGCAAAATTTCAAAAAATTCAAAGGGGAATATTCCAGGGTGATTCTTTGTCACCACTGCTGTTTTGTCTCACCTTTAACACATTAAGCTGCTTACTTAACAGATTAGACTTATGGCTATAATTTAACAACATTTTGTGGATGACTTAAAACTGTATAGTATATCAAATGAAGAGCTGAAATCTCAAATACAAATGGTTAAAACTTTCCCAGATGATATAAGAATGACATTTGGTCTTGCAATTATGGATACAGACAATAGGCAAGAGGGGCTAGAATTTCCTGAAGAAAACTGGCAAAGGAACCAAAGTATTGGGATTAAATAATTAGAGAGGGAAAGGTAATCGATTGGGAAGAGGCCAAGAATTTATTTGGACAGCAGGCTAAAGGGTCTATATCACGTAGTCGAAGTATGACAACTTCGAACGTGATATGGTCGAAACCATAAGTTAAAAGGTGTCATACTTTGATTGCAAAAAAATAAAAAATAAAAACAAAAAGAATGTACCTGAGAGTTGTAAGCAGGGGGCAAGCCCCCCTGCACCCCCTTTAAATATACCCACTCTGAGGTCACGCTACAGTGCAGTAAAGGAAATTTTCCCTTTACTGCACTGTAGTGTGACCTTGGAGTTGGTATATTTATAGAGTGGGGGATGTGGGGGGTGCAGCCCCCCATGTTGGGGGTGCAGGGGGGGCATGCCTCCCTGCATACAACCTTTTATTTTGTTTTCCCTTTTTTTAATTTTTTTACACATAGTTGAAGTTCTGTAACTTCGGACATATGTGTTCGTATATATGGTAATCAAAGCTACAGAACTTTGACTATGTGATATAAACTCCAAACTAGAGATTGTCTTCCCTATCAAGGACTGATATCAGAGTATAGGCAAAGAGAAAAAAATAGGGAGATCCAAAACAAAAGACCAGTACAGGCAGAATCTGCTGTTAAAAGAAAGATAATGAGCAGAACATATAAAATATTCCATGATAACTATAAGAATCAATCAGAGGCATTAGAAAGGATTGGAAAGAGAAACTGGATAAGCAATTCACAATGAAACAATAGGGGATATGTGAATGGCTCTCAAATATGCAACAAAGTTTAAGACTAGAAGATTTAGAATCTTTGCTTAGAAGTGTTACATAGGTATTTTTATACCCCAAGAAAACTCCAAAATGTTTTCCTCATGTAGGTGTGAAGGGGAAGAAAGCTGTAATTGGGAACGTATTTTATGGAAGTGTAATGAGCTGGCAGACTTTAAAGATTACTTGCAGACTCCTCTATCAGAAATACTAGGTGAGAAAATTGGTATAACTAAGGAAATTATTTTTTGAGCTATGATACAGAATCAGACTTGCCTAGACACTGTAAGGCCTTGTTGAGTTAATTATGATAGCTGTCATAAAAGTCTAAACCAACTGTCCTAGAAGTAGTGAATAAGTAACTGAGATAAATCAACTGGAAATGGGATCTTTAGAAAAGGGTAGTGGCAAATTACATAAAAATGGGAATTATAGGAACAATGCATGCAGGATGTTTTGGGGGATGAATGGTGTTTATAGGAAACCAGGATTTGAATGAGCTATGTAGTGTTTGACTGACAATATCTGGATACATTATAAGTGATGTATAATATTTTCAAATAAAAATATGGCAATACGGTTTGTTTGCATTTATATAAATGTATGATTTCCTATGCCATAAGTGATAATTTAATAAAGATGTTTTTGTTAATAAAAAAGAATGACATTGTTCTTCATAAATGTGGAAAAGCAACATGTAAAAGAGGAAATCTGCAGTATGAGGGAAATATCTATCTGGCACAAGATAGTGATATAGAGGAACTTGAGCAGGAAGGAGCATATATATATATATATATATATATATATATATATATATATATATATATATATATATATATATATATATATATATGTATAAAAAGAGAGAGAGTAACTTTATTACAGGCCCATCAGCATTTACTCAGTGCTAAATAGTCTCTAGATACTTCTGAGACATTTTTGTCTCAATAAAGAAGCTGACATCTCTGATCCAGCATTTTCTATATTCTTGAACAATTAAGTTCCTACAGATGAAATTGTGTGCTGTTGCAATTTTTATGCAGCAGTGAAAACCCAGTTGTAAATTGATATTCCTGTCTTGTAGAAACTGCTTTAATAGAGACTGTAGTTTTCAGTTCAACAAGAAAGGCTACAGTTTGGTGGATAGTTTATTGGTGTGAAACAGGCTGATGATGTTGCAGTTTTCAGCTTTGGAGCTTATCATCTGGGTTTCGATCCTCCTTTCCTTTTTTTTTTCTTGGTTACCAGTCTTTTCTTGTGCTTCTTGTGCTATGACTTTCCAAGAATGAATCTCAGTTCATTAGCCCCATTCTTGTATGACAAAATGTAAAGATTTTAAGGAAAGATTAGAAAAATAACATTATATGCATCAATTACTGGCAATGAAGAGATGCCTGATCATATTTTGTGAGATTCGTTGAAGATCATTTTACAGGAAAGAATAACAAATTGGTATGATATTAAAATTAAAATCTGGAATAAAGAATTACAGCAGAGGAATAGCAATTTAAATACAATAAAACAAAAAGGTTCAAACATGCAAACAGAAGCTATTAAGTTTGGTTAAGATTTCATCAAAAATGTCAAACAATCCTGAAACTTAAAGTAGTCATATCATTAGAAAATGCTAAACTAGAGTCTTATGCACTGAATCTTAATGGGATACATATTCAATCAACTTGGTTTAAAGTTATGACTGAAATTAACCTAATAAAATGCCTAATACTAACAGAAATAGTTCACATATTGGAGACATATTATATGCTTTTCTAGCAATTTAGAAAAAAAAAGATATAATAACAGATAAAGATAACCTAGATTAATTCTTAAGTGATAATACAATGAAAATATCATCAAAAGATAATATTAATACTCAGTTACACTAAAGTCTACTTAGAGTTGAAAAACAAATAAAATGTAAGAAAATAAAGATCTAGGAACTGATAGAATTTTAGCTGAGGTACGCAAGATATTTCATCAGGACATAGTTATTTTATTGAAGAAGGTTCTCACTAATATACACAAAATAACATGCTGTCATCGTCTTGGAAATACACTCACATATCTCTGATATTAAAGCAACATAAGTATCCAGTAAAATGCTTATCATGTAGACCTTTGTCTATTCCAAATATATTTTATGTCTACAATATTGAACAGGTTAAAATAGTACCTACATTGATAGAAGATAATTGAATGAGTTTTATTATGAATTGTTGCAGGTTCTGGTATGTTTCTAATTTTGCCATATCTTCAAAACTTTGTCTCTGTTTTGTATTCCTAGATAGCCAAGGAGCATGATTGCATTTTTAATCTTTTGGTTCTTGGAGAAGCTAGGTTATTTAAGATGTTCATAAAGATGGAGATGAAAGCATGAACACCTTTGCCTAATGATAAGTGTTTTCAAGACTGACCCATTAAAGGCCTTTATTATAGGTATAAAGCAATCAGAGCTAAACTTGGTAAGATTAAGAGTGGTTCTGTAGAAATATTATGTTTCTTGAACAGTAATGAGCCTTTTTGTAACTGTGAAAGTGTATGAGTGGAGTAATATTTACATGGACAGATGTCATAATCCAGTCTTGTACTATGCCTTTATTGTTAGTGTTATTATATCTTGTAGTCATCATGAAACCATGTAGATATAAACTAGAGGAGGAGGACACGTTGCAGGTAAGATTTTTCCAGTTGATATTGACATCTCCTTATATTATTGTCTCATTTGAGATAGTATTAGATAGCAAGGACATCATATCTTGAGCGGTGGTTAAGTTATTTCCTGGGGGACAAGCTGAGCAGCAATATATAGGCATTTTGGCTATTCATCTTTAAAAATGATATAAGTAGCTCCTCATTTTGGAATGCATGCATTACAGTTAGTGTAAGGTGCAAGGCTATAGGAATCAGGGCATAGGATGGCTACACCAACAGCTTGTTTTATCTGCTAGCTCTAAATGATATTGTAGCCAGATGGTAGTATTTATGCATCTTTTATGTTTGGTTTATGCCAGGTTTCTTTCATAGTTAAAATGTTGTGGGTTTAATGGGAGATCCATGCATGAAATTCAGTGATTTTTTTACATATGCTCTGAATATTAAGAGTGACTGAGATGGAATTTCTTTGGTGAGGGGAAATATTGGTGTGGGATGGTGGGAGTGGATTATAGAAGTAAATATGTTGAGAAGCTATGGTTGAGTTGGTGACCTTGAAAAAGCATAGTGGGTATACGACTGGGATAAATGTCTTTGCACAGTAGTATTGTGGATAACAATAGTATTACTGTTGGATGTGGTTTTGTAAATATGTTTATTTTAGATTTTATTTTGAAATGGGTTGATGGGCATTTGTTGCAGTGTATTTGTGTTGTAGAATGATTGAGAAGATTTGGTATAATTATAGTGGAAGAGTAATGGATAGTGAGATAACTGCAAACTAGGCACGGCCATTAAATCCTCTGAAGCCACAGATAACATTCAAAATGGCCCAATGCAGACAAATAACTGGGGCCAGAGCTGTGGACTAAAATTCATTGTGAAAAAAAAATATAATAGTACCCTTTGGAAAGGCAGCTAACCCTGGAAATTACCGAACTGACACTATACTGCTAAAAGTAGACCCAGTGGTCAGAGATCTTGGAATGCATGTTGACAGTAACCTAACCTTTGACCACTGTCTGTCTACTGTGATGAGAAAATCATTCTGCATTGTACAACTTATAAGTAAGGGCATGACATCCAGATCCAAGGAGGTCATTGTTTTGTAGTACTCATCACTCATCAGATCAATCATTGAGTACAATGCACCCTTTGGCATGTACCTGATCAGGCACTTGCAGCAACTTGAGAGATCACAAAGGCTCCTCACAAAAATAATGCAGGGAGTAACCGAGTCCTATGTGGACCATCTCAAAGACCTATACCTATCCTCAGTCTTCTACAGACTTTTGTTTTCTACAAGGCATCATCTGATCCCAAGTTGATGGTTCTGTTGCACATCTACAAAGCAAATAGCATCAGAAATACCCAATATGAGGGCCTAAATCCTGTCTTTATCATAAAATGGACATGTTAGAGGGACGGGTACATATTTCAGAGATTACCCCTTCTGTGGAACAGGCTTCCTATCTATATGAAATAAAGCTAATCCCTAACCCTACTCAAAAATAAGTTGGGCCAGTGGATGGGAAATCACAAATGTAACCATAGTTTGTCATTGATGTCCCTAATACACAGGGGTAGCCTGCGAATGCTTGATATGTACAAACCTATATCATAACCTTAAAAATATTTGGGGTATTAACATGACAGCAATATCTTTATAAATTTAGTTTAAGCTGTCTTGGCTTAAAATGGCTCATGGGACAATAGCCTAATAGCCACCTATGAACCTATGGGGGAAGAGATGGGCTGAATAGGCTTCCTGGGCATGTGCAAATGGGCTGTAAGGCAGTCGGTTAACCTGAGAATGTCTGGCTCTTACTCCCAAAAGAGTAAATAGCCTGACTGGGTGCAAGTAGATGCACCATCAGGCAGATCCCAGGAAGGAAAATCATACAACATTTTTTTTTTGTCAGCGTGTCAGATAATACAATTTCCAAAGACCACAAGTATATTTCATGCTTCATAACATCCTTTTCCTTTACTCACACCTCTGATGTTTTCCAAAATTATAACATTTGTTCTGAATCTTTAACTGTTCTGTGTTATCCACATAATGTCCTTTGCCAAACCAAGCACTGTTCTTTGTTTAAACAAGAAACATCTTTATTAAATTATCACATATGACATAGGCAGTCTTACATTTATATAAATGAAAACAAGCCATGCTGAAACAATTCTAGTTGCAAACATTATACATTGCAAACCACATTGACACAATTGTAGTTGCAAACATTTATACATCATGTATAATCTATCCAGTCATTGTCAGTCAAACATTACATAGCTCATTCAAATTCTGCTATCTTTTAAACCTCATTCCTCCTTTGCATGTATTGTTCCCACAATTCCCATTTTCCTATGCCATTTGCTCCTAACCTTTTCTAAAGATCCCAATTCCAGTCATTTCTCTCTGTTACTATATTTAATACTTCTAGTAAAGTTGGTTTAGACTTTGATTTTCATTTTCTACTAATTGCTTTTTTTTGGCAGCCACTACAATTAGACTCAGCAAGGCCTTGCTATGTGTGGGAAATTCTGATACTGTATCATATCTCAAAAAAATAATTTCCTTAGTTACACCAATTTGCTCACCCAGTATCTCTGACAAAGGAGTCTGCAGGGAATCTTTAAAGTATGCCAATGTATTACAGTCCCAGAAAATATGTTCCCAGTTACTTCTTTCTTCCCTATCACACCTCATACATTTGCTGTTGGGGTATAAAAATACCTATGTAAACACTTTCAAACAAATATCCTAAAGCTTCTAGACTTTGTTGCATATTTGGGAGACATACATATATACCCCATTGTTTTTTTGTGAATTGCTTATCCAATCTCTCTTCCCAATCCTTTCTAACCTCCTCTGATTGATTATTTTAGTTATCATGCAGTAGTTTATATGCTGTACTAATTATTCCCTTTTTAACAACAGCTTATGTTCTAGATTCTACTAAAAACTCTACCAGTACTGATCTTTTGTTTAGGACACCCCTATTTCTTTCTCTTTGCCTATACTCTGATAGCAATCCTTGACAGGGATGGCAATCTGTAACCTGTAGTCCAAATAAATGATTGGCATCTTCCCATTCTATTACCTTTTCCTCTCTAGGTATTTGCTCCCAAAACCTTGGTTCCTTTGCCAGTTTTCTCCAATAAATTCCAGCCTCCTCTTGGCTATTGTCTGCATCCCTAATTGCAGTCATCCCTATCAGCATTATTGCCTATTTCCATTTCTGTGTTGGCTTAGTTTCTGCTAACTTATGAGTATAATATTCTGTATGATTATTATTATCCTTAAAGATCTGCATCCAAAATCCTAGTCTCACATTGTTTCTTATATTCCCTCCATTTCATCACCATCCCTTTCCATTTTGAATTATAATTTTCTGTTTGTGCTATGTATAAGAGCCTTGACTGTGTTGCTCTGAAATACCCCTTCACATCACGCAATTCCAATCTGCCTTGCCCTATTGAAAGAATCAGCTTATTCCACTTGACTCTTGCCATCTTCCCCTCCCAGATTAAAATTCTGCAGTTATTTATTAATTGCTATTCACAACTTTTCTTCTGGATGATAAAAATATGCCTGCCCTGTGTATAACTTAAAGGGACTAAAACATTTTAACTGCTTGTATCTTACTATTAACATCCATAAAACAAGGCTGCCATTTTCTCAGCTTTTTTATTATCTTTTGTTTAGTCTCTTCCCACATATCCTTAGCTGCCACAATGAAATCAACTTGAATCCATACTCCTAAATAGTTAATTTTATCATGTCCCCATAAACATGGATATTGCTGAACCAATTTGTGTGTGGGTACATAATTTACAGCTATTACCTTTGTTTTAGCTTTATTAATTTTGTATCCTGAAAAGATTTGAAACTGACTTGAAGTGTTTCACATCACTGTAATGTTCCATTCTTGTTTTGTCAGGTATAAAGTAATATCATCTGCAAATAGAGCCAGCTTTTCTTGACTACCATACCAATTATATCATTGGATTTCCGAGTTCCTTATTTTCTTTGCCAGTGGTTTTAAATATAATGCAAATAACAAAGGGAAGAGAGGACTCCTCTGCCTAGTTCCACTGCTCAAGCAGAAATTATTAGAGAAGACCCCACCCACTTTAATTTTCACCTCCAATCCATCGTAGATCCTCTTAATCAACCTAATAATTTTATCAAGAAATTCAAATGCTTCCATTTCCCTGCTCATAAAGTCTCAACTTACTCTGTCAAAGGCTTTCTCTGCATCAATATCCACCAGCAACAGTAGTATTTTCTTACATTCTACTTCACTCTGGATCATCATTTTTCTATTAATGTTGTCAAATGCTTGCACAAAACCACATTGATCCATATCTATCAATGTTAGCACCACTTTTGCTATTCTTTTAGCCTTTATAAATGTAAGTATTTTATAATCATGGTTTAGTATTAAAATTGCCATGTATGAAGCTGGATCTGATGGATCTTTATCCTGTTTAGGTATTACAGCTACCATTGTTTTCTTCCAGGATGTTGGTACTTCTCATCCTCTTACAACACTGTTAAACAAAACTTTACAGAACTTTATTAGTTTTTTTTTCTCCTAGCTTCCAAACTTCCACAGGAATACCATCTATTTTTGGGGACTTTCCAGTAGATTGGTTATACCTCACCATTTTTACGTCACCTCCTCCTAGCTTAACTATTAGTAATTGAGCCTCATCTGCCTCCAACCTTGGCATATTTAATTCTTACCTAAACATACCTTTTCTTGATTTCCATATTTCTCTGCTTTATATCGACTTTAGTAGAATTTCTGAAATATTTCTAATATTTCTACAGGATCTCTTATCTTCCTTGTTATTGGTTCCCTAAACTTGTTGGCAGCCCTTTCTACTTTCTGTTGCCTGAGTCATTATGCTAAACGTTTTTGTGCTCTAGAGCTATTATCAAAAACATTTGCTTAAAATAAATCTTTCTAAACTCATGCATGTTATCAAGGTAATCCCCTATGTTCAATTTAAAATTCTGCAGTTGCTCCTCTTCTTGCTCTGTGGGATTCACCTTATTTTGCAATACTTTAACATTTGTCAGTCCCTCTAAATAATTATTGGTACTTCTTAACCATATTTCCCTTCCATTTATTATCTCCTTATTTTTAAACTCCGCTTTAATTTTATCCCACTCCCTAGCTATATTTTCAAAAGAAATTTATATATTCTCATATAACTCCTGAATAATTTCCTCTACCCATTCCTTAAATTCCTCTCTTTTCAGCAGATAGGTGGGAAAGCGCCAGTGTCTCATTTTTATTTCATTACCCTGTGTCTTTATATAGTTACTATTGACACATGGTCTGAAATAGTTATTGGGTGCTTATCAAGAACTTCAATTAAATGCACATGTACCTGTGAAATTTAAATTCTGTCCAGCCCAGTTTTTGTATCTTGAAGAATAATAAGTAAATTGACTCTGAACTCCTAGTACTGAATTCACATCTTTCATGCCAAACATTTTCCAACATTTCTTCAAAAATCTACCCTCTTTTGTTACATTTTCCTTCTGGGCCCACTAGACATATCTTCACTGCTGCAAATAAAATTCCAATCCCAACCCATAAGCAATATTCCTTGCTGAAAGCTGATTATTTCTCCCATAATGTTTTAAAGCTGTTATTATAGCAGTTTTTGGTGGAATATAAATACATGCCAGTGTAATCCTCCTCCCTTGCCAGTAGCCTCTTAGTACTACAAATCTACCATTATTATCTTTTTAACTTATTCTATCACTACTGGACCTCCTATTGCAATTAATAAGATTACTTCTCTTTTCCTTTGCCCCAGGTATTCCACTGAATTACAATCCTGAAAACCTTTCTTTATCAAGTTCACAAGTTCAGTTCCTCCAAAGTGTGTCTCCTGTAGCATAACTATTTTCACTCTACATTTTTATATAGTTCACTACTTTATTTATTTATTTACCTGTGAGACCATTGATGTTTAAAGACATTGCAGATGGCATCATTTTCTTGAAAAGATATTATTCCCACCTTTTATGGATAACATTTTTTTGTTAAATGTTTAGCTTTTGTGTTGCATGCATATACTGTTTGGCAGGCTAATATTTTATACAGTTGTTCCTTTTATCTCCGTTTGAGCCTATGTGACATCTTACAAAAGTTATTTGTTTGAAAGGAAGCCCTCAAGCAAAACAACAAACATGCCCAATACCCCCTAAAACCTAATAACTTAATAATGACAGGCAAAACTATGTACAGCTTCACATTTAGAAATTCTACCTTTCTAATAGGAATAAATGTTCCAAACCAAACTGACACACACACACACACACACACACACACACACACACACACACACACACACACACACACACACACACACACACACACACACACACACAGACTTGAGATAATCTAAAAGAAAGGTTATTCATGCTAAGATGCATGGTACAGCCTGCGCTTCTACTAAGTTCAGTTTGGCTTTGTCTTAACTTTAGAGCCCTACCAGCTGGGAGAACACTTGGAATGCTTTCAGAAAACATGTTCTCCAAGCCATTTCTACTTCTCAGATTGTTTCCTAGAGACATGAGAACTGACAGAAAACTGCCAAGCATGCATTTGTTTACTAGAAAGAAGCCCTATAATATTCAATATCCATTTTTTATTTACTTCCTTTATCTTCAAAGGTGTTACTAGATTAAGGTATGGTCTTTAACCCAGTTGCTTCTGTATGCACAAATGAGAAAAAACAAATTATTTTTTTCTTTTGTCATGCTCTTTTAACCAAATTTGTCTTCTGTTTTTTTTTTTTTTATTTTACATGGCATTTATTAAAACTAAACAAGGAAAAAGATAGAAGAATAAGCAGAGAGAAAGAAAAAAGGAGAAAACAGGAGCACATACTTACATTAGTATCCACATTACACTTAAAAATAACTGAGAAAACTTTATAGCATGCAAAGAAAATTATGCAACATGAAAATAATACCATTAAGAAAAAAAATGTTTTACCACAGTTAACCTTTGCCTTCCTCTTCCTCTCTCCTGAGTATTTTTCTGAACATTAATGACATCAAGTAGGGCTTGTGCTTTAGAGTCCCTTATACAATTTAATAAGGTCCAAAAAAGTCCAATATTTCCACATTTTCTTGTTCTGTCATGATTCACAAATATAATTATTGCTTTATAATTCCACATTTGTCAGTTTCCATGTTACTTGTTTTATTCTCCGAACCTTAATGACATAAATTAAGACATATGCTTTAGAGTTAATAAACCTGAAAAAGCACCTTGAATCCCAGCTAGGGTAGGCACACAGTTTATTAAGCCGAACAGTTCACAAAAACACTCAATACAATTTGTATTGAGTGTTTTTGTGAACTGTTCGGCTTAATAAACTGTGTGCCTACTCTAGCTGGGATTCAAGGTGCTTTTTCAAGTTTATTAGTACACTTGCATCTTCCATTTTTGGTTATATATGCTTTAGAGTTCCCACAAGTTTAACAAAGTCAAAGAAAGTCCAATATGTCTAGATTTTCTTGTTCTGTCATGTTTCACAAATACAATTATTGCTTTATAATCCTAAATTTGTCAATTTCCATATTACTGGTTTTATTAATGTTCATCTCCATCTTCCAAATCCTGTATCTGCTTTATTTCCAGCATACTCCCAGTTCTCCTGGTTGTCTTTTGTGCTTTTTCCTTCTCTCAAGCATTTTCCATTGAAACATTGGAAAAGGTTTCACTAGCACAATCTCTCTCTGTGATCTTTATTACCAGAGGAACAAGAAGCAGAATTTCCTTCTGTTTCACAACAAGAAGCAGAATTTCCTTCTGTTTCACGGCTCACTTTTTGTTGGATAAACATTTGTATTTCTTCCTTAGCATGTACTTCATCAAAAATGATTTTGTCCATCCAGGGAAAAATATTTTGAAGATAGCTGGGTACAGCAGTTTGAATCACATGTTTGCTTTAAGTCATTCTCTGAATAACGGAATACATTTACTCCTCTTCTGCCTGGTGTACAATGAATAGTCATTCTCCACAAGCACTCTACTGTCTCCCTCTTTAAGTACTTTGTTCTAATACCACACTTTTATCAACATTATCTCCTTCTGCTGGCAAGATCACACCTTTACTGTTAAAGGTCTAGTTTTCTTTCTCATAATCAGGTTTGGAGCATGCACAAGATGTGCCCTTTCATTTAACAATTCCTGTTGTGGAATACTAGTCCAGTTGCTTATTTGTGCTTTTATAAAATTAATATAGTCTGTTACTTTCAGCTTATCTAGTATAGCAGAAAATCTCAGGTTTCCCTATCTGCTCTGTCTTCTAATTCTATTATTTTTTGAAACATCTCTTCTTGTGCAGTCTCATATTCAGCCAACTTTTTCTTCACTTTAACCTCTGAGTTTTACAATTTTATCATTTTATCTGAATATCTGTTTAAAGTCTCTTCCATTTTTTTCAGCCTTTTATTGTTTGAGTTGATATACTCCATCAGTGTTTCATTTATTTTAATCAGGTCTGTGCGCAGTTGCCTTATACTTTCCTCTAGGTTAATGGAAATCATGTCTGGAGCTTGCACTGTATTTTGCTGAACAGCTGCAGTAATTTTCCCAGTCAGTGTTTCTTCATTGTCTTTTGTAGCTGATTTTCCTTCAGACCCTCTGTATTTTTTTCCTGGCATCCAGGTAGTGCATAACTAGCCAGTTACTGAAATGTACCCAGAAATGTAGGTCCACTAGCTTTCTTTGTGAAGTTTCTGTTTCCAAACTGGGAGAGCTGGAATTAAGCTGTTACTCAATGTGTAGCCATCTTGGATGTCACCTATTAATCTTCTGAACATTTAAATGTAAGCATAATGGGATCCTACAGTATTTAACTTCTCCAATTACTCATTCAACAGATCCTTATCCTTAACTAATAGGTCATTATCATCTGCATATACAAATATGGGCAGAACAATGATAGTCCCCTGCACAAATAAGCTAGACCATAAAAGTCTACCACACAACCTTATTAACATTAAATGAATACAATAAAGAAACAGCAACATGTTTAATGGGTACCCATACACAGTCCCTTTATTACGTTTGCATGTTTTTTCCATCCATTCAGAACTGGTTTAAGGTAGGATACGGTATTCACATTGAGTGATAAGAGACCTTGGGACATAGGTGGACAGTAGTCTATCCTTTAATAATCATATTGCCACAGTAGTCAGAAAATCCTTTTATATGGCACACCTCATCACAAAAGGTTTCTCATCCAGGAATAAAGAGGTCATTGTTCCCCTCAACTCATCATTCATCAGACCCATTGTAGAGTACAGTGCCCCTTTTGGTATGTACCTCACAAGACATCCACAACAACTGGAAAGGCCACAGAAATACCTCACAAAGAGGATTACTGGCCTCAAACGGATGCCCTATGGGGACCATCTCAAAAAATTCCAGCTTTATTCCCTCACCTATCACCTACTCAGAGGTAGTTTCTGGCTGACATACAACCTATGTCAAACCCAGAGCTGTTGGACATGCTCCACTTAAAGAAATCCCAGTCTCTCTGAGCTACACATTCTAAAGACCTAAACCTTGCCACTACAATAAACAGAGCATGCTGGAGGGATAGATTCCTGTCCCAGAGACTTCCCATACTCTGGAACAAACTACTTATCTATATCAAACAAAGCTCCTCATTAGCACTCTTCAAGAAAAATCTTGATGACTGGATGGGAAATAGGAAATTCTCCCCGGGGATCACCTTTGTGGCTCTGCTTGACAGGGGCACAGGAGAATAATTTTCTTGGGTGGCGAAAGCCAGGGTACCTTTTTGGCTAGGCTTATATAGGCCCTAGGGCCAATAACCTAGTACCTACATATGAACCTATGAACATTTTTGAAAAATAAATGAATATATATATATATATATATATATATGTGTGTGTGTGTGTGTGTGTGTGTGTGTGTGTGTGTGTGTGTTTGTGTAGAGGATCACTACTAAATCCTCAATACTTACGTTACTGAAGACTGGAATATCGAGACCAGATAACCAAAAGACGAGAAGACCGGAAGACCAGAAGGGCAAAATTTGAAATACCGAACATTACACTAAACATACACCACACACATACACATACACACACCTTCACCCTAAACACAAACACACAAACCTACACTACAGTAAAGCAGGGGGGCTAGCCACCCTGCACCCCCCATGTGGGGGACTGCACTCCCCCCTACTTAAATATTCTAACACCAAGGTCGCACTACACAGACAAACACATGAAAACATCACCACACACTGACATTCCCTGCACACACACACATCACAGTCACAACACACACTTACACGCACACTAAAGCCCCTAACCAACACAACTAAACATAGATACTTACCTAACCTCCTGACATCTCCATACTTCACAATTTTTAAATTTGCGCTTCTGGTCTTCCGGTCTTCTCGTCTTTTGGTTATCTGGTATATATATATATATATATATATATATATATATATATATATATATATATATATAGAGAGAGAGAGAGAGAGAGAGATTTAGATATACATTTAGCAGCAGAGCCTGAAAAAAATGCTGCATGCTTAATGGTATCCCCAGACTTATCCCAAACAAGCAAAAACTCTATATCCTTCCTGCCTTCCTTTAATCTATCAGCTAAACAATTTATCACACCTGCTGTAATATAAAACAAGTATCCTTCTTTTCCCAGCTCACCCATTCCTTCCACAAAACATTTTGCATAATTTTTGCAAGCTCTATTTAAACAAATGCTGGCTAAGATTTATAATTCATCACCAAGAGTGAAATAGGACTTCAGTTCTGTAATAACTTTATTATTATAAAACATATTTCTCCTTCATGCAATATTTAAACCTAACTGTTCAAATACTTGTCCATAATTCCCACCTTCTGATCTATCTCCAAACCTTTCTGTTCTCATTCATGTGAAGGATGTATATATTGTTGACTTCTTTTTAACATAGTAAGACACACACCCAAGTGCAATTTCCTGACATTTATGACTCTACTGTCTTTATTATTTTTGCAACCTTCCTTTTCTGGGTTCTGAAACTCACATAAGATAAGACAAGTATCCTTCTAGGCTCTACACATCAATGGATTAACTTAGCATCCAAATAATCCTTATCCTGTGACTCTTGAGAAGCACAATCCTTCCTCTCTAAAAAATACATACCTGTATTGCCTGTTAGCATTTTCCTGTAATGTGACACCAAATTCTTATAACAAAATGTTTCCTCCCAACATGATCAGAACACAATTTAAGAAATACCCTGCCAACGTTCTGGGAAGCAGAACATACAAATATGCCTTAACTATACAGCTCCTTATTTTTTCCTTCTTCACAAAACCCATTAATGCCATGTGGTCCAAGAAGCTAGTTTCTACAACTGCAAAGCTTTCTAGTAACATACTAAGAGAAGCAATTCAAAAATATATTTCTGCAGCCAACTAACCCTTACTACAGGTCTTTTTCCAATCCTCAGCCAAAAGCAACATCCCCACAATAAATCAAATTCAGCAAATGAACATCCTTATTTTATCTTTCTTCGTTTGTAAAGTACAATTAAAATTCACAACAAATAAAAAGCGATGACACTGTTCTAGATAACATCCATGTCCTAACATTCAGATTCATTGCTTGAAAAAGATATCCTGCTATTCTGCAATTAATATACATATCTCCCTTCTACTCCTACTCTCCCATGTTTGAATCATAAGCTGTGTATTTTTATTCATACATATATCACCAAATATCCCCCCAAATCAGAAGAAAAGTGCTACTAACCACCATCAACTGCCTTCAACCTATCTCTTTCAAGTTTAGAAAAGAAATGTATATCCTGAAGACAGCCACAGTACTGTTTCTTAAGACAACCAATAATACATTTCACCTTTGCTTCAATGCCAAACAAAATGGTTTTCCCTTTAATCATTTAGTTTTTCTACCATGCCTTTCTTTGGTTTTCTTTTTGACATATTCCACTATAGAGATTTTCTTCTCACTTGTCTCATTCAATCCAGATTATTCACCATCATTCATCTTATCACCACTATAAGCATATTCTGAATTTAGCTACAGTTTAAGTTGATGCATATATTGTTAAATAACACCCTTCTCTAGAATCCCTATCAGATTATATCATGCCTGTTTGATCGACTTGCTCAAGTTTTCTACCTGCTCAACAAGTTACTCAAATGACATTGGACCTAATCTGATAGCTACATTTTCATAAAGCCCTTTAATTGGACAAGCAGGCCAAAACTGACCAGCATCACCACACCTTATGCATTTATGTTTACATTCCCAGAAAAGAAAATTGCTTTTTGCCTTGCATCAGGTGCAAACTCTCCAACGATAATCCCAGATGTATGATTTTCATTTTGACAGATACAGTATTTGATAGGCTTGCCCCTGTATTGCACTATTTTTCTCAAAGTTTTAGAAGTAATCAAATCACTTAAATGAAACCGTTTATTACTGGCAATGTATGTGTCATCTCAAAGTTACCATACCCACTCCAAATGTATGATTTATCCATATTGTTTTCTCGCAGAGTGAACAGTATCACAAGGATTAATACAAACAATTAAAATGAGGTAAATAATAATTGCAGTAAGATAACAAACCACAACTAAAATCTTTTAAATCTCACTTTTAGTATCACAAAGATTTTCAAGTATATTCTATACATCCATTTCAAGTCACATTTTAATTTTGAAAAACAAAGCACAAGCTTTATTTTGTAAGAAACAACTTTCGTGGAATTCAAATTCAGTCCATGGGCAAGTAGATTTGAAAGTATCAAAGTTCATAATCTTCAATAGACTTGAAAGGCAATATCATAGATGTATTTTTGTTTTAGTGTGGAGGTTATGAATTGTTCTTATCTGCTGGAGATGTAGACCGAGTGTGACGATTGGTTTTCCAGAAAAAATATGCTGTATATTGGGATAGCAGCAGTCTTTATATACCTAAAACAGATAATATTTCTTCTTTCTTGCAGTGAGTAGTCTCTGCAACTTCAGCAGCTGCCACAGGAAAAGGGGAGCATGACAATCTTCTCAATACACTTACTACACTTCCTGGACATGGGCCAGAAAGTCTGACATCCATGAGAGCTTTAGTTCTGTTTTTTAAACGAGGCTCAGTCTTATCTGCTACAGCAGCATTTTTTACTTCAGAATCACCTTTTCCTGCTGTAATATTTTTTGCCTTAGTGCTCTCCAACCTCACAGGAATCTGAAATTGTGACATGAAATTCATACACAGTCATCAAATGTTGTAAAGTCTCTTTATCCAGTGGTATGTAAAACAACTTCCTTATCATCCATCTCAACTGTTGCAAAACTAACATTCAAACTTTCCACACATACAACCCAATGGAGTTTGCCCTGTCACTTCTACAGCCCTGAAATCTATCCTTGGGTACAAGTAAGGTAATTATGCGTAGTGCGATTAACCCAGTCAACAAAAAAGTAAATAAAGATAAGGCTGATTAAAATGTAAAGTACATTTTTTTCAGACAGAAAACTATAGGAGGATGGATAGAAGACTTAAAACCTGGAAAAATGGGACTTGCCATTTTAAATAATTTCTAAGGGGAACAAAGATTAGTTATACATTTAGAATATTTGTTTTCTGAACTGTGAAATTAACAGAAATAGCAGGAGTTTGACACACAATGTATGTAGCAGACAAAGGAAATATTGCTGTGAAAGTAATGGCGAGGAAAACAGAAGCCATCATTTTAGTCACATTATAAATGCAGTTAAAGAAAATGGGCAGATACTTCTTTATTGAAAACAAATGTTATCTCTTCTATGTATCCCAAAGTTAAGTATGTATAGTAGGAGACTAAACATCTCTGACAGTGGTCTTCTGTATTTATCTTGGTTAACAGAAGTATTTTTCTTTTCGCATGTGTATTTAAACAAAAGGATTAATTAAAAATGCACCTGATGACAGTTTTAAATCAAGTTAATTTATTTAGGTTAAGTGACCTGCAGCCTTGGAGTAGCAGTAGGAGCATCTAATTATTTTAATATTCTAAGTAATTATCCTACAATGTTTCTCAGAGAATGCAGAAGGGCTATTAAGAATGACTATACACGCCTCCATTTTCCACTTGTTTAGATTTAATTAAGACATATCTGCAGTTTGTTTGCCAGTATATGCAGTAATTACAATTAGTTCAAACACTGATTTCACATCAGGGCAGGATTAAATTAGATTTTCTTCATCTGAATGTACCAGAGCAATACTCTGTGGGTTAACTAATCTTTGGATTTTCTTCGGCTTAACTAAAGATCAATGACTGTATTAGAAGTATTCGTGCAGTTAATATAATAAAACTTTACTTGCGAGCAGGTTTCTGTCTGACATTTGAAAACTATTTAAGACATGCTCCTTTTGAACTGGTTTTCAGGTCCCAAATCTAAGGCTGTAATTAAGAAGAAGAGAAATATATTAATAACACGAGGAACTTTATCACTGGTTTGACACCTTTGTGATTAAAATGGACACAGGCAGCTTGTAAACAGTTCATCTCCCATGCCCCTGCTTGTAATTGTTTAATTTCCTAAGCCCCTGCTTACACTCTTGCATGGCTAGGCTTAAAAAGGCCCTTGTGGTCATTAGCCTTGTAAACACCTATGGACCTATGAACCTATGAAACTTAAATATGAATGACTGTAACTAATTAAAAATACTATGGTGCTAATTAACTACTGATGAAGAAATCAAAATCAGACAGTAATAAGTGCCCTGGTCATTAAAGGAAAGTTGCATTTCCCTGTATCTGTTTATGTCCTTTTAGCCAAATAATTGCTTGTTACAAAGAAAGTCATGAGTCAGAGGCTAAGAGTTTGGGAACATTGTACTTAAGTTTAATCAGTGACCATAGATGACAGATACATGTGTGTATGGCATATATTGTAGTCCACTAATCTGCTGAGTTGTGTGTTATGTGGGTACATTTCAATCGACCGACAAGTCGGAAGACCGACATTCACTCCACCGACACATTAAAACATCGACAGCACAAACACGGACATTTCACAGGTAAGACTTTTAAATTTGCTAATCAAGCCTACCATGGTTTAGGAAGTGTGGCAGTGTTATGCATGTGTGGTAGGCATAGTCTTTTGTGCAAAATAAAGTCTTGCCTGTGAAATTTCGTGTTTTTAATGTGGGTGTTTTAAAATGTCGTTTTGTCTCGCTTGTCGGTCGATTGAAATGTACCCGTGTTATGCATATGCATTACTGCATAATGAAACTAATCCAGTACTACAAACCTTTGTCCTGGCTATTTTTCCAGGAAAAGAAGCACACATGAAATGTATGTATGTATGAATGGATGAATTAATTAGTTATATAAATGGGTGAGCAGACTGACCTGAAGATCATTTCTGTCCATAACACTGGCAGAAGGTATGAAACAAAGTATACAAAACAAGCAGTACAAATAATACAGACTACTGTCGCATAGTAAAAGTAAAAACAGCTAGAGTAAATCAGTCTTGGGGGATAGGTATAAAGTGTAATAAAATAATCAGTATGACATATCATACTAGGTGCAGATAAACCCAGTACTTAAAATTAAATAAAGTAGTAGGTGAGGTAATAAAGTACATTGCAAAGCATAATGATCAGGCTTCAGATCATAAAGGGCTTCCCATGTGTGTATTTGAGTCATAGATAAGAAGAAATTCACATTGAAAGCAAAGCTTTATCTGCTCTATGCACTACCAGTTACATAAAAAAGAGTAAGAGAGCAAAGTGTTTTACCAGCTTTGGAAACTATTAAGGCTTTGGAACTGTCAAACAGAGAGCAGCACATCTGTAACCTTTTTGCTTAAGAATTCTGGTCAAAGCCAAAAAATCATGGACTGAATTTTTAAATAGTACTCTTGTTCACTTAAAGGTTAATAGAAGAAATTGTTTTGCATCAGTATGTATTTGCTGAATAATAATAAATATGAAAGTCTAATGTCTGGCATTACTGACTGACTGTAATCCCAAGTGACTTATGAGAAAATCAGAAACATTATGAGGAACAGAGCAAGAATATGATATAAACTCAGAGACAGCTGATAGAGATTGACAGCAAGCAGAAACATGGTTGTTTTGCCTTCTGCTGCCATTCTCTGCCAATTGATAGATGTTAAGCATATCCAAGTGTTGTTCTGACTGGGTCTTGCACTAGGGAAGGGGATAACACATTTATCTTTTTCCAGATAGTGGAGCGTACTCCCTGCATCCTATTTACTACAAGTATATTGCAACAGAGATGCAGATCAATAAAAGCTGTACATTCTGAAATGTGGCATTTTACATCTACAGTAAAACTGACTTGAAATCCAATACACCAATTGATTAAACATGGAAATGTATCACATTAATATAGTTGTTATAACAAAGAGAGTGCATGTTAATGTACTAAACAGCATATGAAAAAATAAGGTTGAAAAAGTAAATTGACTTTAACGTCTGGGAGTGTGAATAAACTTGAAGAAAAAATGAGCAAAGGAAAGGCAGTTCAGAAGTATGTACTTGGGATAATTGGAGTACAGAGAGATAATGGGGACTACAATAGCTACTGGTGATATAGTAGATATGATGTTCTACGAGTTTGTAATATCAAGTCAGAAATGTGAATGAGGAATGATATATCAGTCAAGAAGGGTGAAAAGCAGACTACTTCTTCAAGACAGATAAATTATTGTCATGGCAGAGTGATGTATGCAAAGAATTGGAGAAGAGTAAGAAATACAGAGTTCCAGTCATCTGGGCTGCCAAAAGCACTTCTAGACAGACTGATATGTTTAATGAGCTTTGAGCTTGAATGTAAACCTGTTGTTAACTAGAATATTCTATAAGTGAGGAAAGAAACTATTCTGGGTATTAGCAGTCAGTTTAATGAAGGGCTTTCTTTCTCAAATATCAAGACACTAATTTGGCAGTCTGCAAACACAAACATGTTGTGAGGTGGAATTGCATAAGCATCTAGCATGGAAAGGGCAGTCATTTTTGTCAAAGGATATTGTGCATGATAGAGGCAAAAAAAGCAGTTTCTGCAAGATGGAGTTACTGTATCATAGGAGAGAGACATGCTCTGGTGTTTTATAGGGTCTGATAAGGACACGGAAACTGATACTTTATGTGGTGAACTTTGAGACAATTTAGTGTGTTTTGCAGAGTTTTAACATGAGGCGTGGTAGGAAAATGTTCATTTTTGGGATAAGTGTAATTTAACCCAGATGAAGTATTAGCTTTAGTAGTTCAGAGTTTATAGGTTTGGAAAGTTAAACTTAAGCTATGCTGCACTTTTGAATAGAACCTTTCTTAATGATAATTAACTGTTAATACAGGATGATCCTTCCATAATCTGACATAAGTAAATAGGGGTAAATGTGTCACTGTTTAGTTAGTAGGATTCTACGTGACTAAAGGAGTGATGGATGAATGCCTTTGTGAGGTCTCATAGAAAGGTGTGTTATTCTTGGTGGCTATTAGAATCTGACTAAAGATGGTGAATAAATTCCATATTGTAAGAAAGTATCCAGTTATTTCATTATGGATTAATTATGGATATCGGATAGCTCTGACATTTTGTAGAATACTTTGTTTGCATGGAAAGTAGAGTTGTGCCTATATAGATGCACTATCAGACCTAGGATGTATAGAAAAAAAATACACAAGTGCAAGGCCCATGGTACCTAAGTGGTGCAATAAGCTTTTGATGAGATGCCAGAAATTTTATCAGTATCCATCTTTGCAGATAAATAATTTATTTACCTGCCATGTGGACCTGCCCTAACACATAGCTTTGGAATGTAAGAAAGAAGATTGTAAGGTATTAGATAGCACATGGTGTGGGTGAATTACCATTCCTTCAAGTTTGCCTGCAGTGTGTGTGTGTGTGTGTGTGTGTGTGTGTGTGTGTGTGTGTGTGTGTGTGTGTGTGTGTGTGTGTGTGTATGTGTGTGTGTGTTTATATACATTCATGTTTGTGTGTGCATATCTATGTGCCTGTGTAGTTGACAAAATAATATCACTGATGATTATTTCTCGATATGCACAACATTGTTAGGTATATAAATAACTACTCTGGGTAGCAGTAAAAAAAGTAAGTGTTAGCAAGTAATTATCTTTAAAAAATAGAATAAAATACATTACAGAATATCTAGGACTTCAGAACTTCTTGAGGTCCGGAGGCTGGCACACCATGGACTGTATAAGAGGATTTTGACACATGCTTAGTGGATCCTCTGCCCTGAGCTTCACGTAGATTAAAACTGGCCTTACTATGAGTTGTCACAGAATGTCACTATAATTTGTGTGTGGGGCTTGGACAGTGTGCTCATTATTTCATTAATGTTCAATACAATCAATCTCATAGGTTCACAGGTGTGTACTAGGCTAATGGCCCTGGAGCCTTTACAAGCCTAGCCTATAGGATTACCCTGGCATCATGCCACCCGACCTTAGTTCCCAGTGCCTCTGTCAAGTAGAGCCACTGGCATGATCCCCGGGTAAATTTTCTATTTCCTATCCACTCATCAAGATTTCTCTTGAAGACGGACAGTGAGGTGCTCCGCTTGACATGTATGGGAAGTCTATTCCATAGCATGGGCATTCTCTGGGTTATGAACCTGTCCTTCCAGCTTGTTCTGTTGATTGTGGTAATGAGGTTGAGGTCTCTGGACTGTGTAAGTGTGGTGGGATTGGGATTTTTTTAGATGAAGCATTTCTAACAGAGTTGGGTCAGACATGGCTTTGTAAGTCAAGCAGAGATCGCCTCTAAGTAGGCGATATGAGACAGAGAATAGTTGGAGTTTTTTGAGTCTGTCTATATAGGACAAGTGTTTAAGGCCTAAGATCCTCTTTGTGAGGTATTTATGTGGCCTCTCCAGTTGTTGTAGGTGTCTAGTGAGGTACATGCAAAATGGGGCATTGTACTCAATGATTGGCCTAATGAGGGAGGAGTAGAGGGAGACAATGACCTCTTTCTTCCTGGATGCAAAACCCTTAGTAATAAAATGTGCCACATAAAAGGACTTTCTGACCACAGTGGCAATGTGGTGGTCAAAAAAGAGGTTGCTGTCAACCTGTGTTCCAAGATCTCTTATGACGCCTTCTGTGTTCAGTGGACTACCATTGATGTGGTAATTCATGGGAACTGGGTTTTTCCCCAAAGGGGATGATGGCACATTTTTTGGCATTGAGCTTAAGGCCATGGTTCTGACACCAGTCATTGGTCTTAGTGAAGCCTTTCTGTAGGATGTTAACATCACTTGGGCTCCCAACTTGCAATTGTCTGCAAACTTTGTCAGTCAAAGTCCCTTCATGCTGGCTTGGTCTTCAGAGAAGTAGATACCAAACAGGAGAGGACCCAGGACCGAACCCTGTGGGACTCCACTCGTGACTGGTTGACAGTCTGACTTGGAGTCAGCTACTTTCACACTGTGGGTTCTATCTGTGAGCCAGTTTGCAACCCACCTAGGGATATAGGGGTTGATGCCTAGCTTAGTGAGTTTTTCTATAATTCCTGAGTGGGGAATGGTATCAAAGGCATTGGCCAGATCAAGGTAGGCTGTATGAACCACCTTGCCTTCATCCACAGCTCTGGTGACTGACTCAAAGAAGTCAACCAGGTTGAGCAGGCATGATCTACCCTTCACAAAACCAAACTGTGTGGGATCCAGAGTTTGGAGGTTCCCTATTTCTTTGTTTATTAGGTCTATGATGATGCATTTCATAGCTTTGCAAATCAGACTTGTCAGGCTAATGTGGCGATAGTTCCCAGGGTCTGTAGTCGCTCCTCCTTTGTGGAGAGGGATGACTGTAGCAGTGCATCATTTGATAAGGACAAAGCCTCAGGTGAGGCTGTGATTGAACAGGACACACAGGTGAAGTGCCAGTTCACTCTGTAGTTCATGTAGAACACAGCCAGGGATATTGTCAGGTCCCATAGAAGCTGTATTCTTGGCCTTGGACAGTGCTGTTTTAACCTGTGCAGCTGTAATACTGGATGCCTAGCAATTTACTGATATTGTGATTGGTCCTTTGATGGGGGAGAAAGGGGTAAAGTTAGCACTGAATCTGTCATCCAGTATATTGGCAATATCTGTTGGCTCGGTATAGGAGGTGCCATTGTCAACAGCTCCGATCAAAGCTGGGTACTGCCGTGGATATTCTTTACATAACTATAGAAGGTCTTGTGGTTGTCTTTGCTATCTGCTGCAATTCTGTTTTCATAGCTAGCATTAGAGGATTTGATGAGGAATCTCAACTTTTTGTTGAGGCTGATAAGGGAGTTTTTCCAGTCTTGGGACTTCACCTTATTTCTCATCAGTTTCCTCCTTCTGTTGTATAGTTTGTTTATGGCAGGGGACCACAAGACTGGCTTCCTTATTTTTGGAGGAGAGCGTCTTGGTTCTATTGGGTATGGTGAGATCTATGCATTCATGTACATGTTTGTACAGGGCATTAGTGCATGATTTGGTGGTCATGCAACTGTCCTCCAATTGCATGGGTGCTGTGAAGTTAGCCACCTCTGTTTTTAGGAGCCCAAAGTTAGCTTTAGAGAAGTTTTTCATGGTGGTTACCTTTCTGGGGGTGTGGGGGGGAGGGATTTGGATTTCCAAAGTAATTAGTTTGTGGTCAGATCTAACTAGGGAGAAGTTGACTACTGGTACAGAGCAACAGTCACCCATGTTAGTAATGACCAGGTCAAGGATGCTGCTACCTCTAGTGGGGGTAAGAATGAGCTGGTCCAGGGCATTGGAATGAATGAATTCCAGGAAATGTTGGGCAAGTGTATTGGTACATGAGTAGTTTTCCCAGTTAATGGAGGGGTAGTTGAAGTCACTCAGTATAAGAGTGTTAGGTTGGACTCTAATATTCTCCAGGGTGCTTAGGAACATGGAGTGTAAGTCTTGGGTCATGGTTGGGGACCTCTAGCAGGCTACGACCTGAATTGCTGTCTTACCCAATGTTAGCTGCACCTGAAGTATCTCTGATGTGTCATGTTGAGCTACCAGTCTGGAGTTGTGCGCATCCTTTATGAATATGGAAACACCACCGCCTTTGGAGGTTCGGTCCAAATTCATAGGTATGCACAATTCACTACAGGCTGTGTGTGAGGCTGGGGATAGTATGGTCATTATTTCATTAATGTTCCATGCAATCAGATCTCATAGGTATGCACAGTTCACTAAAGGTTGTGTGTGAAGCTGGGGATAGTATGGTCATTATTTCATTAACGTTCCTTGCAATCATATCCCATAGGTATGCACAGTTCACTATACATTGTATGGGGACTAGGAAGAGTATGATCCTTAGTTCTTTAATTTTTCTCACAATTAAACCTCACATGTGTACACAGAAGGTCATAATAGTTTCTGCCAGACCTAGAAATACTATGACCATTATTTTTTTAACTACTATCACAATCAATCCTCAGACATATGCACGGACGATCAATACATTTTGTCTTGGGGCAGTGTAAGTCAGAATGCATTAGTGTAGAGATCATAGCTTGTTCACTTTCCTCATCAGCAAATATCAAACATATACAGACAGATGTCTTTTGGGATAGGGGTAATGAGACAAGCTTACTGCAACAGGTTTAAATATGCTAGGATGTTGCATTTGCTGTTTAACCTTCATTCCAATCCATATCAGAGGGATAAACATAAGGTGGCTGTGTTTTGAGGACCGGAAGAGAAGGCATGCTGAGTATTATTATGACAACAACAACTTGAGGTATATGACTATGGCCATTTGTTCATTCAGTTTCATCAAATGTAACACCAGAGGGATACAAAGAAAATGTACTCATATAAATGTAAATGTGCCTATGTCACAAGTGATAATTCAATAAAAATGTTTAAAAAATAAAGAAAATTAATAACTTTTGTGGTAGGAAGGTAGACACTATTCATATAATTTAGAGATTTTTGCAAGCATTTTGTTTTTTTCAATTTCTCTTTGAACTACTGTCCTGTCAGCTTACTTAAGCCTCAAAACCACTTATTTCCTCCTTAAAATAAATAAAAAAATAAGATTGACTTTCTTTTCTTAGTTATAATTTTTGTTCAAGCCATCAATGGAGCAAAAGGTTGGAAGAAAAAGGTTTAAAATGTACCTCATAGCTTTTAAATCCCATGACTGCTGGAGACCTAGTAGCCTTCAGACTCAAGGTTTAATACAGTTTTGCCCTCTGTGGTTATTACAGTGCAGTCATGACCATTTAATCGTGTCAAATGGATGCCAGAAAGGATGCAGGAAAAAGCTGAAGTGTAAAACTGTATTTCTTTCCTGAGTAATGACTTTTTCAGCCCACCATTGCATCAAAAAGTTAGTAAAAATCTTTAAAACGCACTTCAGAGCATGTAAAACCACAAGGCTATTGTGGTCCCAGCAGACCTCATACCTCAAGCTTAGTTCAAGTATTTCTTCAACAGTAATTATAATGTGATCTTGGCCAGTTAGGGTTTGATGCAAATATTCTGGAAAAAGCAGAAGAGAATGATGAAATGTGAGAAAACAAAAAAAAGTAATCTGGGTTGTGTGGCATTGCGGGGGGGTGGTGTACAGTGGGGTAGGTGCATACAAAATGCAAGTTAAGATGTGCATAAAATATAGTATAATCATACCTATTGAACATAAACTGCTATATACATGAGAAATATTTGCATGTAAGAAACAAGAGGCTAAGAAAGAGTTTGTTTAATATGTTCTAGTAGTCATGTTATGGGATGGTAAGTTACCTAACCATTGTCATGGTAGCGGTTGCAGGTAGATTCAGTAAAGAGATGCTCTTTAAGTACATATTTGAAAGTTTTAATACTTTCTATCTTGGGTGTATCTTTGACATATCATTAATTTTCCATCACAAACATTTGTTGGATAAATTACTGTACACTATCTTATGGCATCATTAGAGTAATTACATTTATCTTTTTTATTGTTCAGTTACTTTCTTTGAGATAATGTGCCCAACGATCTCAGATACCACAGTGTGTGTTATATTCTAGTGTTGCTTTAAGCTGTTCATGCTTCTCCTTTTGCTATACAACTTTGTCCTTCTGATTTTGACCCATTATTGCAGCATATATCTTATTTTTACTTGTAAGAAATTAACTTTTGTTCCTATAACTAAATACAGAGCACAAATGTAAACAGTGTGTTGTAAGATGCGCTAAGCAGAGCATATACAGCATATGCAGACTACTCAATTTAGAAACATAAACCAGCCTTCTCCCATGTATTGTATTTCTTTCTTACATTTTTTGTGATTCATTTCTTTATGAAAAGAGCTGATTCTCCATCAGTTTTGTCATGCTCAATGAATGTCATTATTCAAACACAAAGCATCTAAAACTGTGAGATGTTACTGATTAAAACAGTATGGCACTCTCAAGGCTGTAAAACACACACACACACACACACACACACACACACACACACACACACACACACACACACACACACACACACACACACACACACGTGTGTGTATAACTCTGAGATCACACAACACAGAGTAGGGGAGTAAGCAAGGACAATGCAGCACTCACCTTTGCGCTCTTCTCCAACAATCACTGATATGAGAGTAGGACAGTGATCTTTCAGTTTCAACTGGTCAGACACAAACAGTAGGTCTCTCAGTTAGTACACCTGAAATAATTTGTGAATCAGGTGATGTCAAATGTAATGTAGCTTAACTTGTTTTGTGGACACTGCTGGCTTTATGTACAGGGAAACGATGTTCTCTGAGGTAAGATCAGGAAAAAAAATTGCAAATCTTGTTTAGGGTGGTTTGCATAGTATGAGTATTGTGGGGGAGTGTTAGAGTAACATCCGCAAGTGCATTCTATAGCTTGGGAGTCCAATCATTTTTCGGACATCAAGAATAAAAAGGCTGGCAAGTTAAATGTTGGTAGTAAACAATGCTGCTGTAGAACTCATCTTAACTTTTAAAGGACTGTATAGGATTGTAAGCACACATACTTGCCTTGTTGGTCATGGCACTGGAATTGTTAAATGTGTTTTTGAGAGTGACTTCATCACTTTTTGGCATTTTGCAAAAACGTGTTTTATTTATTTATTTATTTTTTACAGTTAATGCCCAGCTTGTTCTAATAACACAGCTTTGTACTTGTAAAAAATCATTTAGTACTTTTTTCTGCAGATTCTTGGGACTCGCAACTTTGTTTAGAATTGTACCTATCAACTGACCCTAATTTGTGGGTCTATATTATATAAGCGAACGCACTAAATTGTGAATGCTATATAATTGACCAACAATCCCCGAAAACCCAAAATGTCGAACACATGGATTAGCGATTTTTTCCCAGGGAAAAAAATTGCTTGCCCATAAAAAAATAATAATAAATAATAAATACACCAACTCCAAAATTGCCCCACAGTGGCGGCAATGGCAAAGTCCCAAAAACGGCCCAGTGATTTTTTAACCTAGGAAATAATCGCTGTTCTGTGCTTTTGGTATTTTGCCATTTCGCGTAATGACATTCAACTAAACAGTGTTCGCAATTCATTGCATTCACTAAAATAATAGGGACCCTAATTTGTATAACGTTCTGATTCTATCTCATCATTGTTATTCATAGTTTTATGGCACATATGCATATGAATACACACTGCTTTCTGGTACAGCTTTTTTGCTACATATACTGATTTTGTACATCTCAGAGCATGGTCCTGTGTAATGCCCCTGCAAGTCAGGAAGATAAGGTATTTGTACATTTTTTTTTCAGAAACAACTGTAAATTGGCTTCAAGAAAATAAATGATAGATGTCACATTCTGTGCAAGCTTTTAGGTATAGAGTACTCTGGTTTCAGCACTGTGACTCAAAGCTAAAATAGTTTCCAGTCATCATGATACAACTAGTTAGCAATGGGTCTATATTATTTTGTTGAATGGCTATTCAGAGAATAGCCATTCATTGAACACCTATTTAGTGAAACTGCTCTTCACTGAAAGGTGAATTTATCTAGGGCAGTTGATATATTTAGTTGTGGGGTGGGGGGCACAGTTCCCCACCTTGGCAGGTTTTACATTTTATTTATTTATTTATTTTTTGTGGTCACTCAGTTGGCCAACTGCTTGTTTGCCCTATTTAAAATTTGCCCTTCAATGAAAAGCAGCTACACTAAACAGGTATTCGAAGAATGGCATTTGACAAAGTGATATAGATGCATTAGGAACACAGATGGTCATCACATTGATCACTGTTGCAATAGCCTTAACTATATGGGTTATATTCTGCCAAGAACATAATAGCTGGCTAGATTCCAAAGATTCAGAACACCTTCCATATACCCAAACTGTCAGGCAGCTTAAGCTGAGCTGACTAAAAGAGAAGTTTGGGTGCAAAGCCATTCGGGGCTTTACTACTGCCAAAGAGTATGTTCCTCTGAAGGTTTCCAGGATCAACTGTCTACTTGTGCTTTCCTTTCCTGGGCGGAGAAGATCCCTTTGGGGGAAAAAAAACTTCTATGTTCATAATGTTGTTCATGTTTTATTCATTTTCTCTTCAGGAAGGTTATTTTAAATCTACAACTGTTGTGTTTAATGGACTGTCTCAAGACTGTGATTTACTTTTAAAGAAACTGCTCATTTTTTGTCAGTTTGAAAGTGATATAAAGTAATTGAACATTTTTTTTCTTTGGAAAAGTTGTGTTTATTTTACTTTTTGAGGACTGGCATAGTGCTTTAAAGTGCTTTGTGCTTTTAAATGTGTTTTTCCTGTCAAAACAGTAACTTTTGTAGACTGGTACTGTTTGCCAGCAATTGCCACTTGTCTTCCTCAAGAAAGAGCTACTATTTTCAGCTTAAGCATGGAGCAGACTACTGGTCCCACAGTCAGTCCAAACACAAAAAGAAAAATAAATAAGCAAACAGTCTTTGCCACCACAGCAGGCTAATAATTTGCCTTAGCTGCAGGCAGGTGACTCTGCTGTGCTCATTTGTTGTACCTCAGACCACTCATACTTTACCCCAGATCCCTGTGGTGTAACACATACAGCTACTATGAACTGGGGTTAGCCATGTCCTCTGTTGCTGTTTGGGTCCTCTCAATGAGGAAGGGAGTGCCACTCTTGTTGTTCCTGGAAGAAGAAAAAGGGACGTTTTCTGTGTTGTATTAGAATGCTGTGCCCATCCCTGTGGAAGCTGCTGCTGCCATTACAAACACAGATGGCTTCATTTTTCCTGTCAAAAAGAAACAGAAAATCAACCGTGTACCTACTCCTCCTTATTAACTTATTTATTTTTGGATAGGACTAGTTTACTGTATCTAGCTCAGGGTTTAATTATTCGATCCTTCATGTAAAGTAGTTTTTGGTGAAAGAAAAAGGGATTCATGTTTTCCCAAAGAGATTCAAGATTCTGAATCTGAACAGGAAGATGCAAAGATGGATATAGGGATTTCTTTTCATCATATTTCTGATGCTGATTCTCCCTGTGGGGGTTTCTCTTTCACCGATACTTTTGCTAGAATGTTTTACTGTTTTCATTGGGAGAATACGAAGGTTTCTTCCTCCCTCAGAAAATACTATGAGTTGTTACAGAAAGATTTTCCAGAACCTACACTCATTTCTCTTGTTCTGTCTGCTTTAGGTGATATGTATGTTACTGCCTGTAATTTTCCCAATAGTCAGCCAGATGCCATTAAAAGGCAGATAAGATGCATAAAGTTCCTCAGTCTTTGTACATTTTTTTATACTCTTATCCTAAACCTGACCCAGCAGTGATATCTTTAGATGATCCCACTACTGCTAAGAACCTAGATAATGCCAAACCTACTCTTTCTGAAAATGATGGAAAAATTGATATGTATGAGAAAAAAGTGTATATTTCAGCAACTTTGATTTTCAAAACTTTGAATTGTCAGGGTCATATGATAAAGTTTGCTCTGATAAATTATGAAAGCATGAGTAATATTTTATCTACAGTTTCATCTTTTGAGGATAAATCTGCTTTAAATAACTTAGTTTATTCTATTGCACAGCTCACTACTTATTCTTTGCAGTGTGTGTATGTAGATACCTTCTCCAGGGCTATGGCCATTGGTGCTTTCTGAGGAGGTTTGCAGGACTGCATTCTCAGAACCTCCCAGATTATGTTAAAAATGAGATTCTAAATTCTGTCTTGGATAGAGATGTAGTGTTTGGCCCATCTGCTGCAGAGCTAATCAAAAAGTGTGATGAAAAAGGCAAGCTGATCTAGGGAGTCACGTAAGATTTTCATCCCTCCTTTCCAAATTTCCCAAGGGATTTTCTATCGCCTCATCTGGTTTTGGAACAGACTAAACAATCTTAACAAAATTCAGTTAAACAGATGTTTAGGAAGAAATGGCAAGGGGTTCTGAAAAGAAGTCTTGAAGTTCCCAAAATCTAGGACAGTCCAACAAGTCTGTGTCACTGTTCAAGGGAACTTTTGAACTCCTCCCAACCTGGCCCTTTTTTCTTCCAGAATGTCTAAATCTCCATTTTTTTCTTTTGCAACAGATAATTTTAGACTGGAGGAAACAAAAGAGTCTGATCTGGAGGATAAGCAATGACCCTCTGGAAAGGAGGAATTTCCTCCCACTGCCATCTATAACCTTAATGAATGATGTTGTCTGCCTTACCCTTTAAGCTATCCACTGGGTTGTATATTATGTTATCAAACTTTTAAAAGTTCAAACGTCATATGGTCAATACCATATGATCGAACTTTTAAAAGTTCTAATGTTTCAATGGAGCTCTCCATACAGTGCAGAATGGGAAGATTTTCCTTTCCTGCATGCAATCTCAGAGTTCGTATATTTAAAAAGCGGGGGGGGGGATGCAGGGGTGCTTGCCCCCCTGCTTAAAATGTTCAGGTAGGTTTTTTCTGTGGTTTATTTTTTTTTATTAGATTTTCAAACTTTTAAAAGTTTGATCATATGGTGTCAACCATATGACGTTTGAACTTTTAAAAGTTCGATCATCTAATATAGATCCTATCCACTGCATCAAGAGTGTACATAAAGTGTCTAGCTCCAGTTTTACCTCATTGCAAGCTACAGGATAACCACATTTTCCATATTTAGTCAACTTGCTTGTCTTTGCAGAGTCTTTTCAAAGTGTCAAGAAATGTCCTCTTGAGTGAGAGATTTCTTACACAAGCTGAGATTCCAAAAGAACATTTGAAAGTCTTTCATGACTTCTTCACACAGGATTGTATTCCTGGGGTGTCAGCTAGACACCTCGGTTCAAAGAACTTTTCTTCCCCAGGAAAAACATAGATCTTTATTTAGATCTATTTCTAAGGTTTTCCACTCAGACTTCAGTCACTCCATTGGAATACCTCAGGATTTTAGGTCTCATGGCATCTATGCTCCTCATGATACACCTGGCAAGACTCTACATAAGAAAGATATAGTGCTATCTGAAGTCTTTTTGACTCCAGCATCAATACCCGTTATTTCTTCAGATCACAGAGCTGGGGTTTGTCAGAACAGAAATCTTTTGGTGGAGACAACAGATAGCTTTAAATACAGGTCTTCTCTTCTCTTTCCCTGCTCCAAAGCAGCCAGTCACCGCAGACCCTTTGGACTTTGATTCTGGAGCAGTTTCAGGATGGATAAAAGCGCAGGCGGTGAGGGACATGAAAGACAGATAAAAGCCCATAAATATCAAGGAGATGCTTGCCATGATCAAGGTACTTAACTCTCTGAACCATCTTTAGTCCCTGGGACATCATCATATAGTTGCAGACAAAAAACACAGTCATATGGTGCATCAACAAGCAAGGGAGAACCAGGTCATACCCTCTTTGCAGATTAGCCATTTTAGCTTGGTATATAGCTTTGCAGCACAGTCTCACTCTGTTGGCATCCTGTATTCCATCAGAATCTGTAGCTGAGCAGGAACAGGACTGATCCTTATGATTGGAAACTAGACTGGGGGGGGTCTTCCAAGATTTGACCCATTTGGGGGAAGATCCTCAAGTAGATCTCTTTGGCTCCTCTCTGGACAATCGCCTATCAAGATTCTGATTCAGGACTCCATGCAAGAGGGCTTTGAAGACATATGCCTTTTATTTTTTTCTTTTCCTTGGACAGGAGTGTTCCTATATGCATTCTGCCCTTTCATCTAATATCTAGGGTATTTCTGAAGATTCTAAAGGAATCCCTCAGGATCATTGTGGTGAGTTCCTCCTAGCCCAGGCAACCATAGTTCTCTCTTCTTTTGAAAATGACAGGCTTCCTCACAGACTGGATATACTCACACAAGATCAGGGGTGTTTGTTACACCCCAACATCAATTAACTTCAACTGACTGCTTGGATGATAGGGTGTTAACTCCTTTTAGGTACCTGTTCTCTGAGGATGTGCAGCAGGTACAAATGGAGACAAGACATCCTAATACTAGCAAATCATATATTGGCAAATGGAAAAGGTTTTCTAGTGAGTGCCAAGACCATAACCAGCACCTATTCAGGGTTAGGTGTTCTTTGGTTCTACAATATTTGTGTGAGTTACTGTCTTATGGTCTTTCTTATTCCTCTGTCAGGGTTCATTTATCAGCCATTTCAGCATGCTTGCCCATGGATTCTTCTCTTTCAATGCAGTATCATGTCAAAATCCTCTTAAAAAGGGTTTTGCATAGAAAGCCTCCAAGAAAACCAGTGGACCCTCCCTTGGATATATTTTGTGTTAGAGAAGTTAACACTTCTTAATTTGAACTATCTAATCTGGCTGACCTGAGATTCTTAATATAAAAACAGTTTTACTGATTGCTCTAACCTCTGCAAGAATGGTATCTGAGTTACAAACTGTCATGGTGAGTCAATCCTTTCTTATTTTCCATAGGGACAAGGTATCTTTGAGAATTAATCCTTATTTTATGCTTAAAGTGATTGTGAAGACGGGTAGAGAAGGTGAAGGCTGCCAGCCTAGCCAGATAGAATTTTATACACAATTCTATCATTTGTAAATATGAATGTGAATTACAGGCTTGTTGTCTTAAATGAAAAAAAAAATACTGTTACAAAAATGTGACAACAGTGCTCGCTACTGACCCAGTAAAAGCATGTTGTGACCCTTTGATGTTTACAAGTCAGCTCCAGTCAGGCTAGATGAAGGATTCCTGCCTATTGTTTTAAGGCTAAAGATAATAACCAGAATTTACATGTGGAATGTCCTTTATTGCTCTAAGTGTAAAATAATGTAAATGCAGTTTCTGTCAACCTGGGAATACCAGGAAAGTGTGAAATGATGTAACGTTTTATCAGAACTGCAGTTTCAATTTAAACAGTGAGAACCAGAGATTAATAAGCATTTTTGTCTTGAACATCCAACTCAGCACTGCCTTATGCTCTCTTTATGTAAGTAGTATGTTAGAACTGTGTTTTCTCCTAGAAGTAGCTAGGAATTAGAAAAGATTAGAATAAGTGTTTTTCTGTTATGTCAGAACTGTACTACTGATTTATTTTAAGTATTTCTCTGTGATCTCTGAACTCTTGATTAGCACTGAATGTGTAGTAGAAAGTATTGTCTTGTGGTTTTAATTATTTATTATTAAATATTTTAAAACTTTCGAACTGTGGCTGGTTTGTGTAGAGATAAGTTAAGCTCTAGAGTACATTGCATGTATATAAGGATCCTGTACCAAGTCACATCTACCAAATGGATAATAATATTACAGAGCATTGAGGAGCTGATAAATATTAGCTGGGTGGTAGCAAGTGGTACTACTGTATAGTCTGGGTAAAAGGGTCATAGCTGGAGAACCTGTGCCAGCATTCCCCAGATGTGTATGTGTGGTTATGTAAACTCTTATCTCAAAGTGTGTGTGTGTGTCAGGTACTTCGGCAGGGACACGAAGCACTGGTTGGACAGAGAGGGTGCTGGAGATTTTAGCTTGCCCAGCTGGGCTGAGATCTGGACCCTATAGCTGTGCCAGTGGAGAGTCTTACTGGGGACCTGGAGAGCAAGGGTGGGACCAGCCCCGGACTGACTGTGATCTCTGTGTGCTCTTAAGGGAAATTGCACTTTACTGTGTGTATTTAACAAAAACAAAGCACCAGTCCTTAGAGGTAAAATTAAATAAAATAAACCAACGGTTGGAATGAATAGCCATTTATTCACATACACATAAATGTCAAATATATAAAAAATAAGCATTTTCATCTCCCATGGACTTCATCAGATAGATTAAGGATAAAAAATAAAACAGCCCTCCTTTCTTTTATATAAACCCTTCCCCTTTCCTTTAATTGAGCAATTAGCCCAATGCAAACTCATTAACAACCACAAAACACTTACTAAAATTCTACTTGGTTTGTATATAAAAATCCTACTTGTTTTATACATATAATCTTTTAATTAAAAATATATTAAAAATATATATGTTGTTAGTGAAAACCAAATTTAAAACCACAAAGTAAAAATGAATGTTAAAATAAAAATAAACATCACAATATACAAGTTTTTTTAAGACAACCTATTACCTAAGAATCAGCCAAGCTAGTCTACCCTGTTGCTGGTCAAAACTGCCATCTAGTGGCCAGATCCCTATATTACACCTACAACTTAGCAGCCCTCGCTTTCACAATTGGAACAATAGATATGTGTTCATTAAGACCAGGGAATTGACCGGCCACCAGTATCAGCTGCCAATAAAGTTCCCAAACTTAGATTCTGGTCTCCCAGGGATCACCCCGGGGGTCCTTTTCCACTTTTTCAAGAACAAAAAATTGCCATCCTGCATCTGCACATGTCAATGCATGTTTATATAGGGCATTGTTACTGTCCTTGTTTTTAATGGCATTAAAATGTTCATAAATTCTTCTCTTAAGCTTACATGTAGTCTTGCCCACATAAAATGCCCCACAGCCTTTACACGTGGCAAGATACACCACACCTTCACTATTACAATTAGTAAATTAATTAGCTCTAATAGTCCTGTCCCTCACTTCAACATGCACACTCCCCTGGTTCAAAATGTAGGGGCATTGTGCACAGGTACCGCATTTGTAAGTACCCAGCCTCCTATGGTTATGTGGTTCTTGGTTGCTGTTCTCTAAAATCTCATTGATATTCTTTCCTCTTCTGTAAGTAAACTGTAATGAATTTCTAAACAAAACATCCAAGTCTGAGTACCCTTTGAATTTTTCCCAGTGTTGATTAATAATGCACTTAATTCTATGGGTTTTGGTATCATATTTCATAACAAATGCCCCTATAGGTGCTGAATCCCCCTCCTGTTCTGTTCCATTCCCTTTTCTCTCTTCTAATACTTTTGCTATGACCTCCTCAATTAGGTCTAAGGGGTACTTCTTTCCCAAAAACATATTTTTCAGATTCAAACTTTCCTTCTCGTAATCAGAATCTTTGGATGTCATCCTACTACTACACATGAACTGACCCCTAAGGATGCTCCTTTTTTGTTTAAAGGGGTGTTGACTAGTAAAGTACAGGTAGGAGTTAGAAAAGGTACTCTTCCTTTAAACCCTTGATTCAAACCCCTGACTCTCCTTCACTTTCCTCAGGGTCACATCCAGGAAATCCATCTCTTGATGTGTGATACAGTGAGTAAATTTTAAAAATGTTTTAAATGTTACTTATGCTTTGAATGTTAAAAAATTGTCTGATTTTATAGCTAAGTTTAAAATGTTAGGTATTGACAACAGTTACCTTAAAGAATGTATCAACCGGGGCATTGTCCCCAAGGGTCTTAGGGTACACAAGTACCCGAACAATGTTGTAGAGGGTACTACCTTCCCTGATGAACTTTAAAAAATTTTTGATCAATGTGGACATGACGTTATGAGAGCCATTATCAGGGAGAATGAAAGGGAGATGGATAATTTACAGGTGAATATTGGGAAGCTTAACCAACTAGTTATTACTGACCTCATGTTTACCATAAAGGAGGAAAAGAAGAAATATTTTTATATTAAGAAACAGGATGAGGACAAATGTTTGATGGTATATAAAAGGAAGTGTGGGGAAATTAGATAGGGATTTATTGGAATACCAGTAAAAACAAGCCTACCCCAAACCAAGAAAGGAAACTCACACCCGTCAGAGTGGGGGGTTGGGGACAGGAACAGGGAACTTGCCCAAACTAGACCACCAGTACATGACCAGTGGGATAGGGGGGGGGTTAACCACATGGAATACATTGGTGAAGAACATGGTACACACCACCTGGAACCATTAGACCCTTTAGAATATCCCAAACTGAGGAGATCAGAGAGGTTGAGACAGAAGACCCCGGTATATTATTACCAGGGAGGATCCATCAACAGGAGGGGGCATTAGGTGACACCCCACCCATGGGGGATAACCCTGGGGGGGGATGCCATTATGGTGGAAGGAACACGACATACCAAGGGGGACTTTAGCATTTACAGTTTTAGTAGTGTGGACCTCTCTACAAAACATTTTGAATTATTTATGAAGGGATTTAAGTTTATCCCCAGTAGCAGAAGGGGAGTGGTAGATGTTTAGATTGACCTCAAGATATTTTTGAGGAAAAAAACTTTGAAATTATTTTTCAGGGGCAGAACAGAATGGTTCAGATACAGGGGGTTAAAAAGGCAAGCACCATGAACCCTCCCATCCATCCTGAATTGAGGAATTTTGAGTTCCAAGTGGAGAAGGAAATAAGAGGATGCCTCAGCTGTGGAGGTTACATTTACAATCACAATAAGGAAGAAAGTGATCTAATTAGAACCTTGAGTCAAAACAAGTATGTTAGGGTAATGCAACCCGACAAAGGTGGTTGGGGTGGTATTAATGGATAGTATCTTGTATAGTAGTAAAATGTTAGAAATGTTGAACGACGATTCCAGATATGTTCGAGTGTTCAGAAATGAAATAAATTTGGCTTATAATAGGATTGATTTTGATCTGAATGACATGCTTCAAGACAAACTTATTGATCTGGACACTTTCAGGTATTTAACCACCAACCACCCCAGGATTCCATCTATGTTTGGAATCCACAAGGTTCATAAGAACTCCCAGGACCCCCCCCCCCAATGAGGCCCATAGTGGTGGCAAAAATTTCCAAAACATATCCCTTGGCCAAATACTTGGATTTAAAACTCAAAGGGATTTGGACCACGGCGGGGGAGATCTTGAAGGACTCCTGGGATTTTCTTAGAAGTATTAAGCAGGATTTATACACTGATTCACTTATTTTTGTGACTTTAGATATTCAAGATTTGTTCGATGTGATTCCACATCAAACTAGGATGGAATGGTTTGAGGAGGCTCTACACACTTATGGAAAATTGGAAAGGAAGGAATTCTTGGTGTGTTTAGAGCTCATGGAACTTGTACTGAGGTATAATTTCCTGTTTTTCGAGGGGGAATTTTTTAAGCAAACTAATGGGGTAGCGATGGGGGCATGCTGTGCCCCCACATATGCAAACATCGTCCTTATGGTATGGGAAGAAAAGTTTGTCTTTTCCTCTGAACACGCACAGCATTGGAACTATTACAAGTGTTATTTGGATGATATTTGCATATTTTGGACTGGCACAGAGGCTAAATTGATGGAATTCATCCACTGTTTAAACCATAGTACTGAATTTTTTAAATTTACTCACTGTATCACACATCAAGAGATGGATTTCCTAGATGTGACCCTGAGGAAAGTGAAGAAAAGTCAGGGGTTTGAATCAAGGGTTTAAAGGAAGAGTACCTTTTCTAACTCCTACCTGTACTTTATTAGTCAACACCCCTTTAAATAAAAAAGGAGCATTCTTAGGGGTCAGTTCAGTCAGTAGGATGACATCCAAAAATTCAGATTAATAGAAGGAAAGTTTGAATCTGAAAAATATGTTTTTGAGAAGGAAGTATCCCTTAGACCTAATTGAGGAGGTCATGGCAGAAGTATTAGAAGAGAGAAAAATGAGATTTTGCCCTATTTTGGGCCATGGTGAAAAGACTACAAGTACAAGTGGTAGAGATAAAGGGAATGGAACAGAACAGGAGGGGGATTCAGCACCTATAGGGGCATTTGTTATGAAATATGATACCGATACCCATAGAATTAGGGGTATTATTAACCAGCACTGGGAAAAATTTAAAGGGTACTCAGACTTGGATGTTTTGTTTAGAAATTCATTACAGTTTACTTATAGAAGAGGAAAGAATATCAAGGAGCTTTTAGAGAACAACAACCAAGAACCGCATAACCATAAGAGATTGGGTACCTACAAATGCGGTACCTGTGCACAATGCCCCTACATTTTGAACCAGGGGAGTGTGCATGTTGAAGTGAGGGACAGGACTATTAGAGCTAATTCATTTACTAATTGTAATAGTTAAGGTGTGGTGTATCTTGCCACGTGTAAAGGCGGTGGGGCATTCTACGTGGGCAAGACTACACGTAAGCTTAAGAGAAGAATTTATGAACATTTGAATGCCACTAAAAACAAGGACAGTAACAATGCCCTATATAAACATGCATTGACATGTGCAGATGCAGGATGGCATTTTTTTGTTCTGGAAAAGATGGAAAAGGACCCCCGAGGTGGCCCCTGGAAGACCAGAATCAAAGTTAGGGAACTTTATTGGCAGCTGGTAATGGAGGTCGGTCAATTCCCTGGTCTTAATGAACACATATCTATTGTTCCAATTTTGAAGAGGAGGGCTGCTAAGTTGTAGGTGTAATATAGGGATCTGGCCACTAGATGGCAGTTTTGACCAGCAACAGGGTGGACTAGCTTGGCTGATTCTTAGGTATCAGGTTGTCTTAAAAAACCTTGTATATTGTGATGTTTATTTTTATTTTAACATTCATTTTTACTTTGTGGTTTTAAATTTGGTTTTCACTAACAACATATATATTTTTAATATATTTTTAATTAAAAGATAATTCCCCCGGATTCAGGAATCCTCTGTGTAAGACTTAATAAGTCTTACTCGGAGGCTGTAGTTGAACGGTATGATGTCAGCGTGCCATGAATATTCATGAGGGCACGCTGACTCATACTCTGGTCTAACACGGTTCGTGTAGGAAAGTAGGGGGCGTGTCCACTTGCCGAGTACTGCAAAGGGACACGCCCCCAGAAGAGTTAGAGTCCTGATAGTAAACACCCACGAGCGCGTCCGCTGAAATGTAAAGAAACACACCACACATCCCCACAGACTAAACCCTAGTGAAAATGTTTAAAATGTAAAAATAACCGTTTCATGTTTTTTTTTTATAATTTCCAATATGTTTGCCTGCATTTGCTCTCGTTTGCGCATGTATGCCCTTTGCTCAGCCACAGTTAGCAGATATGACATTGAAAAGCATATAAGATCTACATATACAAATTAAGCCAAGTAGCAATAGTGTAGCGGTAGAGACATCGCCCAAAGAGGAGGTAGTCACGGTTTGTGCCCCACAACGTCCCTCTCCATTTTTCTTTAAATAAGTATGAAACAATTCCCTGACATATATAAATATAATTTAAGTAAAATGTAATGAAATGGCCCATGTATTTGTGAACACAACCTATATTATGTATATATAAAAAGGATCATAATTGCCCGTAGCTTAGCAGCACTTTAACAAGCTTAATATGAGTGCTCGTAGCGAAGCAGCGCTTTACCTAGCTTAATATGAGTGCCCGTAGCTAAACAGCGCTTTACCCAGCTTAATATGAGTGCCCGTAGCTAAACAGTGCTGAACCCAGCTTAATACGACTGCTCATAGCTAAATAATGATTTACCCAGCATAAGCCGTTTGCACGGAGCTGCGCAGCATGCCGACCAGCTTACCGTCGGGCAACGTTGGGCAACATGTAGCAAAGTCGCCTTTACACAGATGCACCTCCTAGCCTGTCTAGACAGTAGTAAAATAAAAAGCAATGACAAGGGTCGAACCCAGGACACTGTGCACCATAGTCAAAGTACTGAACCACTAAGCCATGACAGTTGTACTTAGAAATCCAGTATTACCATACATATAGGAATGAATGAAAATATAACCATGACAAAGCCTGTTTGCTCTTAGCTGATAAATGTCCAAAATGGCCAATCACAAATAAGTGTGGGAAAACTGGCATGTATAAGCTCCATAGGTGGGAATACACACCATAACTGATTGTGGTACCCATTTGCAGTCAGGATGGCAGGTGTCGGAGAGGGTAATCGCTTTAGAGTGCAAAGGTGGGGCATTGAGGAGTCCAGATATATGGTTTGGCTTCTAGTCCACCATCATGAAGGCCGACTCATGCAGGGCCAGGTTCAATGGGCAGAATATAAGGCAGAGGCATGGAACCAGTTGGCACATGATCTTACCAGTGCCACAGGCATTCCCAGGACTGGTGAGCAGGCCCGTCACCACTATGCAGACCTGAAGCGATGAAAGGAGGACCAACTGAACCAATAGATCCAGGAGGCCTGTCATATGCCCAATGCCCCACTACTGAGTAAGTATCCATGTAATTAAGTATGTAAGAAATGCTATTCTAGCCTATAGTATGGATAGGTATGTTCCAATATCCCTTCATTTATATTACAGCTGCAGGTGTTCGTGCCGCGAATCGGCAAGCCTATGCTGATAGGCTGCTAAGGCTGCGCCACCAGGCAGGTCAGTAATTATTCAGCTGGTATTATTATAGAATATAAGTGAGACAGCTTGTAAAAGAGTTCAGTGTTGTAACCCAGTAATAAAGGTCAAATAAGCCTAGAATAAAGATTCTGCTAGTATTCTAAGATCAGATAAGTGATGCAGCCTGAAAAGAGTATTGTAATCCATTAATAAAGATTAAACAAGTCTCAAATAGAGTTTCCACCTGTATTGTAATATCAGATAACTGCTTCAGCCTGAAAATGAGTGTTCTAATCCATCAATAAAGGACAGACAAGTCTTGAATACATCCTTGTATATACTGTCATATGAAATAAGTGAGTCAGCTGGAAAGGATTGTTGTAACCCAGTAATAAATGTTAATAAAGCCTAGAATTAAGTACCATCCTGAAATGTAAATATAAAATAAGTGAGAGAGTGTGAGAAAGAGTATGAAGCCACCAATAAAGGTGTAAGAAGTCTAAAATAAAGGTATACTGCATGCACTACATAATAAAATGAATGAGACAGCCACAACCAAAGAGTGAAATGTTTTTAATAAAGTACAATACCTGGACTGTGTCCGTCCCACATTTTGGATATGTTGTTGTACCCTTGCATTATGGAGATAGTATGGTTGTATGAAATGCTGAACATCCACAGTTGTCTAGGCCCATATAAACTGGCTGATGGGAATGCCAGTATCTCAGAAGAATATTTATAGTCCTCAACTGTTTCATGTATAGTATGTACATGTTAATCTGATACATGAGCAGCTTGTGCTTATGATCCCACAAATGTCAGTGTGTTGCTAGAACTGTACGTAACTGTTCAAATGCAGCAAGATACTTTACCTGAACACAGCCAGATATGAACATATAGGAATACAAATGGAATGTATATTAATGTAGCAGTGACATCTCCATCACCAACATTTCTAAGGTTACATACAGGAAACTGTACTAATACATGTAGGGGATATATATCTGCATCTAGTAGGAATGTACAGTATACGTATAGGTATTTTAAGTTGTTAATGTAATATTTTCCACCCTACCTTATGTTCACAAATGATGCCATTCCACACCAAACTGGGTATGTGTATTTACAATTAATTCTTATGGATATTTGTCCTGTTGGTTTGTACATATCTGCATGTACGTTGATGCATGTGCCCTGTTCACATATCCAAACCTGATGGCCTGTTGCCACCAATCAACCCTGCATGCTGTTGGAATGTCCACTGTTGTTCTAAATATGCATGTGTTATGCTTGCTGTTCAACTTTTGGAATTCATGTGTGTTTGGTTAATGGGAATACTAATGCATGCTGTTACAACTAATTTGGAATGGTGCTGTTTGTTACTAACCCAAAATACCATTAAATACTGCTAAACATAGAACAACTGGGAAGGCGGGTCCCAGCGGACCCACCTCTCCCACCTCAGCTGGCGATTGCACCTGGCACCAGTACCCAGCTGGGGACCTCCTCCTCCGATGGCCCTGTGCCTCCTTCAGGTGGAAGCGCTGCAGGGGATGAGGCTTGCCCCCCCTCTGCAAGCATGGCCAGAGGAGACCCTCCCCTCACCCTCCAAAGGGTCCGGTCTGTGGTGTGTAGTGAGATCAGGTGTTCCATGACTGATCCCCTACACCAGCTTGAGGCGAGAGTGGCACAACTCATGGGTGTGCCTGCCCCTCCTATCCAGCCCACAGCACAGCCTCGGCCTGGGCTGTGAAGGTGCAGTGGTAACTGCCCATGGGTGGGGATCTCAGTTCCACTGTTGCCATCTGTGGGCTCATGGGCTTGCGATATCCAAACATCCGTCCCCGTCAATTGTGTTTACCCACCACATGTCATACTCCGCCCCTGTATGCGTCTTGTTTGTCTTGTCTGTTAACCTCCCCAACCCACCTCCCCCAATATTCCTACTTCCTTTACCTCACATTCCACTCTTACCTGAAAAAAAAAAAGGGCAATCTGTACCCGCAAAAAAATTACGCCCCATACATAGCTGCCCATTTCGCACACATGTCTGCTGGACATGTAAACTGATAATTACAATTGGCTGTACAACATACTTTGTTGTCCTCACTCCTCTGTCAGGGGTGGAAGGTTTCAAATCTCACTCTATATTTCTAACATATGCACAGCTGTTGCTGGTAAAGAATTGGGCAGCTATGGGCCTTCCCTACATCCTTCCTGCACATCCCGAGCTTGTTTTCCTACTGGCCTACCCTCTTTGTGCCCCCTTTTTCACCACTTTCCAATTTCCCCATTTTCTTTTCTTTAAGAGAAATTAGCACAGGTGTTAGCGGGAGTAAGCACTTTTAAGCAGTAGTCAGCGGGTGTGTGCTTGTGTGCGCTTAGCTAAGCGTAGATAAGCATAGCTAAGCATCAAGTAAACTCGCGCAAACCTGCTTACAACTGCTTAAAAGTGCCTTAGTCACTCTGTATGACAAGGCCTGTAGTCTGCTCATCAGCAAAATAAAATACCCCTGTCAGTCTCGAACCCCGGACCTTGGACAAACTAGACTGCATGAATTACCACTGAGCCACAGCAGATATACAATGACATGGTGCTGTAATAAATATATCATGCATTACTATGAGGGAATGTAAAGGGAAAATAGGAATGCCATAACACAAATCTTGTTCTGTGGGTCTTTACCAGCAGGTTATGTGGAATGGTATGATATGACTGTGAAAAGGGAACCAGACATTCTTGCAGGATATTATGTTACAGTAGTACTTTACAAACCCCACATGGTATCACAGCAGGAGAAACACTGGCCTTTCTGAATACGGCACACACCTGAATTAACAACTGTGAATGCTATACAGGGATGGCCCTGAGTCGTAAACATATGTTAGCTGTGCCCCTCTGACTCTGTGTGGAATCTAGTAACAGTAGGCAGACAAGTGTGGAATCACATGTAATGAATAATGTCAATAGGTGAGAGTAGACACTGCCTGCACGTCAGACAAGGTGTAGTAATACATATGTTCTGATTCCCTCAAAGTCTCAAATGAAATATGTCAGTAATATATTACAGGGCTATCTCACCTGTATGTACCTTTCCCTGAGGCTGTTCCAATATATACATGACAGTATCTGAGGCCTGGCAGAGGCAGAAACATACAGGCATATCGGCTCTTCTGTTGTTACACACTCTGAAAATAGCTTTCAAATGAGTTCCACGAGCTTGCCCTTTGTAGGGGTACAACACAGTAATATCCAAGGATGTAGCCATGCACTGCTAGCAACAAACTGTGACAATGCCACTGTTCCACTGCTGAAAGGACTGGTGTGGTGCACAGACAAAGAATACTAGGCTAATCTCAGGCTACCATCTGGATATGTCCACAGGTGGGAGCTACACAGATAGACTACTTGCCTTCATAGACTAACAGGTACACAGCAACCCTGTATGTTCAGCAAGGTAAACACCACACGATAATAAATAAAGCTCTCTGCAAAAGTACCCAAAAGTAACATATACCTGTGTAGTCAGGCACAACCAAGGGTGTAGGCAGCTATACTCAGTACTGAAATATGTCCCCTTGTCTTGAGCAGCCTGTGCTAATGTCAACACAAACAAACCAACGACTGTTCTGAAGTGAGTAATGTACTAAAGACAGTATAGCAGTATAAACACACTGCATGTGCCTGATAATTGCAATTGGTAGTACAACATACATTGTCGTCCTCACCACTCTCTCAGGGGTTGAAGGTTTCAAATATCCCCCCAAATGTATTGCATATGCACAGCTGTTGCTGTTAAAGAAATGGCCAGCTATGTATCTTCAATAGACCCATCCTGCACATCCCGAGCTGGTATCCCTACTGTATTCCCCTGTTTGTGGCCCCTTTTTTACCACTTTCCATGTTTGCATGGCAGGGCCCTTGTTCTGCTGAGCAAAAAAATAAAAGCTCTGTCAGTCTCGAACCCTGGACCTTGGACACACAACATTGCATGAAGTACCACTAAGCCACAGCAGACCTACAGCAAGCTGGTGCTGTAATAAATATATCATGTATTACAATGTGTGACTGTAAAGTGAACAGAGTAATTTCAAAACACAAATCTTGTCCAGTGAATCTTTATCAACAGTTATTGTGGAATTGTATGACATGACTGTGATAAGAGAGCCAGCCATTCTAGCAGGACATTATGTTACAGTATTACTTTACAAACACCACACACTATCACACCAGGATAAACACTGACATATTCAAATAGGGCAGAGGCCATACATCTCAACTATGAATGCTTTATAGGGATGTCCCTGATTCATAAGCAAATCCTAGATGTGTCCCTGTGAAACCCTCTGAAAAATACACATGTTATGCAGAAAGTTGGGGAAGTATATGTAATGGAAAATGTCAATAAGGAACAGTAGACACTGCCTGCACATCACAAAAGGTGGATTAATACATATGCTCTCATTCTCTCACAGTCTCAGGTTAATGTCTGTAATATATTACAGGTGTACCTCACTTACATGTACCAGTCCCTGAAGTAGTTCAATTATAAACCTGAGTGTATGAGACGCCTGGAAGACACAGACACACACAGGCATATAATTGGTTCTGCTGTTACACACTCTGCAAATAGATTTGGAAGGAGTTACACAAGCATACCCTTATGTAGGAGTACAACACATACATATCAAAGGATGTAGCCATGTATTGCTAGCAAACAAGTGTGACAATGACAGTTTTGCAGGGCTGGAAATACTGGTGTGGTGCACAGACAAAGGAAACTAGGCTAACCACTGGCTATCATCTGCATATGTACACAGGTGGGAGCTACGCAGACAGACTACTTTCCTTCATAGACCAACAGGTACACAGTAACCCCGTATGTTCAGCAAGATGAACATCACACAATAATATGTACAGCTCTCTGTACCTCTACACCACTACACAATAGTACAATATACATGTCTATTCAGGCTATACCAAGTTTCTAGTTAGGCATACATAGTACTGAACTTGTACAGTTGTCTTGAGCAGCCTGTGCTACCAGCAACACATAAAGGAAACCCAAACGGGACAGAGGTTAATAATGTTTTATTTACAGTATAGTAGTCCACAAACAGGTAATGCTGCAGAAAAATACATTGCAATCACTACTGTTGTATGGCAGCTAGTTGTCTAAGTAGAAAAATAGTACATACTTCCATGTATCTTGTGTTCCCATTTGGAAGGTTGAGTAAAATACTACACTGGCAAGTGTGTATTGGAAGCAGCAACAGTCAGGTTTCACTACAACATGCAAAGCACTGGTTACAAGTATATCCTCAGAAATAGGAACTATACCAACCTTCTGACTGACACTATGGTGTCCACAGCAAACAAGCAGGGGCACAAACCTGGAAAGCTGAAAGGGCTACGCCTCCCTACTGTATCATTTTATAGCAGTGTGCTGCTATGCCAGTGAGTACTGCAATTACCACACAGCAGGCTGCATGCAATTACAAAATGGTGGGCACCAATTGGTGCAGAGGCCATCACATGCACATAAGCAGATACATACAAAAGCAGGCTGCATTTGCTTTCTACACATGCAATAATATCATTGCATCTACCAACAGAGACAGAGAGACAGTTGGAGAAAAATAAAGAGAGAAACAACGCAGGAAAAGGAGACCTGATATCTGCATACATAAAAAAAAAAAAAAAGCAGCAGTACTGTTTAAAACTAAAAATCTACAATCAGACGCCACACAGGAATAAAAGGAAGGGTATGTAACACATATGTATTTGGCAGCATGTAGTAGCTATTTTTGAAGAGTACTCTATATACAGTGTATCATCTATATGTGTCAGCAGTAGATATCTAAATGTATCTGTACATGTGCATAGATCAAGGGGCATACTGCAAATGTTTGTGAAGGGTGTGTGTATATATATATATATATATATATATATATATATATATATATATATATTGTTGAAGGTTGTTCTGTGCATATGTGTATGTAGGTTGTATTGTTTGGCAATGAAAACAGCATGCACTGCTGGTATATCACATGTGGTGTTCATATGCTTGTGTGTATGAATCCACATGTTTCCAGTGTTGCAGCCAGTGAGGCCTGCTAAAGCTACATGGGCGGAGGACACCTTAAATGCATTCTGAACAACACTGTGTAATATTATGAAATCACTCTATATCCCACAACTATCACATAATTGATATCCCCACCATGAAAAGTGGACTGTATATGTGCCTATATGTACAGCTATATGTTCAGCAATGAATGTATATATGTATGTGTGTATGTATGTGTATATAACTCTGGAAATTATGAAGCTATATCTATAAATGAAATAAATCAAGCTTACAGAAGAATTGATATGTTTTTGGAAGACTACTTATTAGAGAATCGAATTAATGAAGAAATGTATAATTACATGTCAGTGAATATATCACTATATGGTATTGTTAAAAACACCCCCATTTTAGTTATAATATAAATAATAAAATTTATAAAAAATTAAAATTTTAAAACCAGTATTTAATTAAAATTTTTTTTTTTTTTTTTTTTTTTTTTTTTTTTTTTTTTTTTTTTTTTTTTTTTTTTTTTTTTTTTTAAAAAAAAAAGAAAAAAATAAAAAAAAAAAAAAAAAAAAAAAAAAAAAAAAAAAAAAAAAAAAAAAAAAAAAAAAATTATTATTTTTAATATTTTTCCAATATATTAACAAAGGGGCAAAGGTTTTTTTTAAAAGGAAGCCAATGGGGGAATTGGGGGCCCTTTCCCCTTTTTTGGGGGAAAAAAAAAAGAAAAAAGGAAACAGAAAAAAAAAAAAATTTTAAAAAAATTTGGCTAAAGAATTTAAATTTTTT